>NC_045635.1:71273295-71576326 GCF_009829155.1 Mustela erminea | reverse complement strand
TGGATTCCCAGGTTTATACACTTCACAGCACTCACCATAGCACATACCCTCCCCAATGTCCATAACCCAGCCCCCCTTCTCCCAACCACCCTCCCCACAGCAACCCTCAGTTCGTTTTGTGAGATTGAGTCACTTATGGTTTGTCTCCCACCCAATCCCATCTTGTTTCATTTATTCTTCTCCTACCCCCTAACCCCCATGTTGCATCTCCACTTCCTCATATTGAGGAGATCATATGATAGTTGTCTTTTTCTGATTGACTTATTTTGCTAAGCATGATACCTTCTAGTTCCATCCACGTCATCGCAAATGGCAAGATCTCATTTCTTTTGATGGCTTCATACTATTCCATTGTGTATATATACCAAATCTTCTTGATCCATTCATCTGTTGGTGGACATCTAGGTTCCATCCATAGTTTGGATATTGTAGACATTGCTGCTATAAACATTTGGGTGCACGTGCCCCTTCAGATCACTACATTTGTATCTTTAGGGTAAATACCCAATAGTGCAAATGCTGGGTCATAGGGTAGTTCTATTTTCAACATTTTGAGGAACCTCCATGCTGTTTTCCAGAGTGGTTGCACCAGCTTGCATTCCCACCAACAGTGTAGGAGGGTTCCCCTTTCTCTGCATCCTCGCCAGCATCTGTCATTTCCTGACTTGCTAATTTTAGCCATTCTGACTGGTGTGAGGTGATATCTCATTGTGGTTTTGATTTGTATTTCACTGATGCCGAGTGATATGGAGCACTTTTTCATGTGTCTGTTGGCCATCTGGATGTCTTCTTTGCAGAAATGTCTGTTCATGTCTTCTTCCCATTTCATGACTGGATTATTTGTTCTTTCCGTGTTGAGTTTGCTAAGTTCTTTACATATTTTGGATACTAGTCCTTTATCTGATATGTGTTTTGCAAATATCTTCTCCCATTCTGTGAGTTGTCTTTTGGTTTTGTTAACTGTTTCCTTTGCTGTGCAAAAGATTTTGATCTTGATGAAGTCCCAATAGTTCATTTTTGCCCTTGCTTCCCTTGCCTTTGGCAATGTTCCTAGGAAGATGTTGCTGCAGCTGAGGTCGAAGAGGTTGCTGCCTGTGTTCTCCTCAAGGATTTTTATGGATTTCTTTCTCACATTGAGGTCCTTCATCCCTTTTGAGTCTATTTTCATGTGTGGTGTAAGGAAATGGTCCGATTTCATTTTTCTGTATGTGGTTGTCCAATTTTCCCAACACCATATATTGAAGAGGCTGTCTTTTTTCCATTGGACATTCTTTCCTGCTTTGTCGAGGATTAGTTGACTATAGAGTTGGGGGTCTACTTCTGGGCTCTCTATTCTGTTCCATGGATCTATGTGTCTGTTTTTGTGCCAGTACCATGCTGTCTTGATGATGACAGCTTTGTAATAGAGCTTGAAGTCCGGAATTGTGATGCCACCAACTTTGGCTTTCTTTTTTTTTTTTTTTTTTTTTTTAATATTCCTTTGATTATTCGAGGTCTTCTCTGGTTCCATATAAATTTTAGGATTATATGTTCCATTTCTTTGAAAACAATGGATGGTATTTTGATAGGAATTTCATTAAATGTGTAGATTGCTTTAGGTACCATAGAAATTTTCACAATATTTATTCTTCCAATCCAGGAGCATGGAACATTTTTCCATTTCTTTGTGTCTTCCTCAATTTCTTTCATGAGTACTTTATAGTTTTCTGAGTATAGATTCTTAGCCTCTTTGGTTAGGTTTATTCCTAGGGATCTTATAATTTGGGGTACAATTGTAAATGGGATTGACTCCTTAATTTCTCTTCTGTCTTGTTGTTGGTGTAGAGAAACACAACTGATTTCTGTGCATTGATTTTATATCCTGACACTTTACTGAATTCCTGTACAAGTTCTAGCAGTTTTGGAGTGGAGTCTTTTGGGTTTTCCACATATAGTATCATATCATCTGCAAAGAGTGATAATTTGACTTCTTCTTTGCCAATTTGGATGCCTTTAATTTCCTTTTGTTGTGTGATTGCTGAAGCTAGGACTTCTAGTACTATGTTGAATAGCAGTGGTGATAATGCACATCCCTGCCGTGTTCCTGACCTTAGCAGAAAAGCTTTCAATTTTTCTCCATTGAGAATGATATTTGCAGTGGATTTTTCATAGATGGCTTTGACAATATTGAGGTATGTGCCCTCTATGCCTACACTTTGAAGAGTTTTGATCAGGAAGGGATGCTGTACTTTGTCAAATGCTTTTCCAGCATCTATTGAGAGTATCATATGGTTCTTGTTCTTTCTTTTATTAATGTGTTGTATCACATTGATTGATTTGCAGATGTTGAACCAACCTTGCAGCCCTGAAATAAATCCCACTTGGTCATGGTAAATAATCCTTTTAATGTACTGTTGAATCCTGTTGGCTAGTATTTTGGTGAGAATTTTTGTATCTGTGTTCATCAAGGATATTGTTCTATAGTTCTCTTTTTTGATGGGATCCTTGTCTGGTTTTGGGACCAAGGCGATGCTGGCCTCATAAAATGAATTTGGAAGTTTTCCTTCCATTTCTATTTTTTTGGGAACAGTTTCAGGAGAATAGGAATTAGTTCTTCTTTAAATGTTTGGTAGAATTACCCCGGGAAGCCGTCTGGTCCTGAGCTTTTGTTTGTTTGGAGACTTTTGATGACTGCTTCAATCTCCTTACTGGTTATGGGTTTCTTCAGGCTTTCTATTTCTTCCTGGTTCAGTTGTGGTAGTTTATATGTCTCTAGGAATGCATCCATTTCTTCCAGATTGTCAAATTTGTTGGCGTACAGTTGCTTATAGTATGTTCTTATAATTGTCTGTATTTCTTTGGTGTTAGTTGTGATCTCTCCTCTTTCATTCATGATTTTATTTATTTGGGTCCTTTCTCTTTTCTTTTTGATAAGTCTGGGCAGGGGTTTATCAGTCTTATTAATTCTTTCAAAGAACCAGCTCCTAGTTTTGTTGATTTGTTCTACTGTTGTTTTTTTTTGTTTTGTTTTGTTTCTATTTCATTGGTTTCTGCTCTGATGTTTATGATTTCTCTTCTCCTGCTGGGTTTAGGCTTTCTTTCTTGTTCTTTCTCCAGCTCCTTTAGGTGTAGTGTTAGGTTGTGTACTTGGGACCTTTCTTGTCTCTTGAGAAAGGCTTGTACTCCTATATATTTTCCTCTCCGGACTGCCTTTGCTGTGTCCCACAAATTTTGAACTGTTGTGTTTTCATTATCATTTGTTTCCATGAATTTTTTCAATTCTTTAATTTTCTGGTTGACCCATTCATTCTTTAGAAAGATGCTGTTTAGTCTCCATGTATTTAGGTTCTCTCCAAATTTCCTCTTGTGATTGAGTTCTAGCTTCAGAGCATTGTGGTCTGAAAATATGCAGGGAATGATCTCAATCTTCTGATACCGGTTGAGACCTGATTTAGGACCCAGGACGTGATCTGTTCTGGAGAATGTTCCATGTGCACTAGAGAAGAATGTGTATTCTGTTGCTTTGGGATGAAATGTTCTGAATATATCTGTGATGTCCATCTGGTCCAATGTGTCATTTAAGGCTTTTACTTCCTTGTTGATCTTTTGCTTGGTTGATCTGTCCATTTCAGTGAGGGGAGTGTTAAAGTCCCCTACTATTATTGTATTATCGTTGATGTGTTTCTTTGATTTTGTTATTAATTGGTTTATATAGTGGGCTGCTCCCACGTTAGGGGCATAGATATTTAAAATTGTTAGATCTTCTTGTTGGACAGATCCTTTGAGTATGATATAGTGTCCTTCCTCACCTCTTATTATAGTCTTGGCTTGAAATCTAATTCATCTGATGTAAGGATTGCCACTCCTGCTTCCTTATGATGTCCATTAGTATGGTAAATTGTTTTCCACCCCCTCACTTTAAATCTGGAGGTGTCTTCAGGTCTAAAATTAGTATTTTGTAGGCAGCATATTGATGGGTTTTGTATTTTTATCCATTCTGATACCCTGTGTCTTTTGATTGGGGCATTTAGCCCATTAACATTCAGGGTAACTATTGAGAGACATGAATGTAGTGCCATTGTATTGCCTGTAAGGTGACTGTTACTGTATATTGTCTCTGTTCCTTTCTGATCTACTACTTTAGGCTCTCTCTCTGCTTAGAGGACCCCTTTCAATATTTCCTGTAGAGCTGGTTTGGTGTTTGCAAATTCTTTCAGTTTTTGTTTGTCCTGGAAGCTTTTTATCTCTCCTTCTATTTTCAATGATAGCCTAGCTGGGTATAGTTTTCTTTCCTGCATGTTTTTCTTCTTTAGTCCTCTGAATATATCATGCCAGCTCATTCTGGCCTGCTAGGTCTCTGTGGATTAGTTTGCTGCCAATCTAATATTTTTACCATTGTATGTTACGGACTTCTTTTCCTGGGCTGCTTTCAGGATTTTCTCTTTGTCACTAAGACTTGTAAATTTTACTATTAGGTGACGGGGTGTGGACCTATTCTTATTGATTTTGAGGGAGGTTCTCTGCACCTCCTGGATTTTGATGCTTGTTCCCTTTGCTATATTGGGGAAATTCTCTCCAATAATTCTTTCCAGTATACCTTCTGCTCCCCTCTCTCTTTCTTCTTCTTCTGGAATCCCAATTATTCTAATGTTGTTTTGTCTTATGGTGTCACTTATCTCTCGAATTCTCCCCTCATGGTCCAGTAGCTATTTGTCCCTCTTTTGCTCAGCTTCTTTATTCTTTGTCATTTGCTCTTCTATATCGCTAATTCTTTCTTCTGCCTCATTTATCCTAGCAGTGGGAGCCTCCATTTTTGATTGCACCTCATTAGTAGCTTTTTTGATTTCAACTTGGTTAGATTTTAGTTCTTTTATTTTTCCAGAAAGGGCTTTTATATCTCCCGAGAGGTTTCTCTAATATCTTCCATGCCTTTTTTGAGCCCGGCTAGAACCTTGAGAATTGTCATTCTGAACTCTAGATCTGACATATTACCAATGTCTGTATTGATTAAGTCCCTAGCCTTTTGTATTGCCTCTGGTTCTTTTTTTTTTTTTTTTTTGGTGACTTTTTCTGCCTTGTCATTTTGTCCAGATAAGAGTATATGAAGGAGCAAGTAAAATATTAAAAGGGTGGCAAAGACCCCAGGCAAATATACTTTAACCAAATCAGAAGAGATCCCAAATCGTGGGGGGGAGAAAGGGGATAAAATGAGGTTCAGAAAAAAAAAAGAAACAATTAAAAAAAAAAGAAAACGAATAAAGAAAAAATATAAAAAAGAAAAAAATATATATATATTAGATAAACTAGTTAAAAAACATTCAAAAAGAAAAGGGTAAAAGTTAAAAAAAATTAGCAGAAGAAGAAAAAAAATTGAAAAAAAAATTAAATTAACTGCAAGACTAAAGAATCATGGGGAGAAAGCCATGAGTTCCATGCTTTGCTCTCTCTTCCTCTGGAATTCTGCTGCTCTCCTTGGTGTTGAAACTGCACTCCTTGGTAGGTGAACTTGGTCCTGTCTGGATTTCTAGTTGTCCTTCTGGGGAATGGGCCTGTTGTACTGATTCTCAGGTGTCTTTGCCCCAGGCAGAATTGCACTGCCCTTACCAGGGGGCCGGGCTGGGTAATAAGCTCGGGTTTGCTTTCAGGAGCTTTTGTTCCCTGAATGCTTTCTCCACAGAGTTCCGGAGGACGGGAATGAAAATGGCGGCCTCCCAGTCTCCGGCCTGGAGGAGCCGAGAGCTCAGGGCCCCCTCCTCAGTGTTCCCTCAGAGAATAGCGCCCAATTATTCCTGTCTCCCTGGCCTCCGCCCGACCTCTGAGCTCACTGAGCCTGCAACCGGTTCACATTAACCCCAAGCTGAGAGCTCACCCCTCGGCTCTGTCTCTGTAGCCGGCTTCCCCATTCTAATACCTGCAAGCTCTGCGACACTCAGACACCCCCGATCCTTCTGTGACCCTGCGGGACCTGAGGCCACGCTGACCGCACATGAGCTTCACCACAGTTTAGCCTCTGGAGCGATGTCCCTCAACGGAGCAGACTTTTAAAAGTCCTGATTTTGTGCTCCCTTGCTCTGCTGCTTGCTGGGAGCTGGCCCCTCCCCATGCAGTCTATCTTCCTGTCGCTTTGGTTCACTTCTCCGCCAGTCCTACTTTTCAGAGAGTGGTTGATTTTCTGTTTCTAGAATTGCTCTTCATCTTCTCTTCAATCTCCCGTTGGATTTGTAGGTGTTTGCAATCTTTAGATAGCTATCTAGCTGATCTCCTGCTACCTGAAGTAGTCTCAGCCTGCTACTTCTCCGCCATCTTGACTCCCTCCCAATCACCCTGTTTGGAACACCTGGGAGATTATATTCTCTCTCTGCTCACCCTCTTTTTTTTCTTTTTCTTTTCTTTTTTGGTTTCTGACTCTTCAGATTTGTCTAGTGTGTATTTCACTTGGGTCATGGTTGATATTTTTGATTTTGGTCTCTCTTTCATTCTTCTTTGTGAAAAAAATGACTGGAAGGAGGAATTTTTTAAAAAAGGAAAGACCCAGAGGTAATACTCTCTGCCACAGATCTGCTCTATTTGTGTGCAAGTAAAATATCAGGGCTGGAATTCAGGATAATGATTATCCAGTTACTAGCTGGGCTTGGAAAAAAAAAAAAAAGACCCTGGGGAGAGACACTCTCAATTATGAGAAACAAACTGATGGTTGCTAAAGGGGAGGTGAGTAGGGGGATGGGGTAATTGGGTGATGAACATTAAGGAGGGCACATGATGTGATGAGCACTGGGTGTTATATGCAACTGATGAATAGTTGAACACTGCATCTGAAACTAATGATAAAATATGTGTTGGCTAATTGAATTAAAATTTTTGAAAGATAATAGAGAATCTCTTAGAGCCAAAATTAATCTAATCAGGTCAAAATTAAAAATGCTTTAATTGAGATGCCGTCTAAATTGGGTGTTCTAACAGCTAAGGTAAATGAAGCAGAAGAGAGAGTCCATGACATAGAAGACAAGATGATGAAAAGGAAGGAAGCTGAGGAAAAGAGAGAAAAACAATTAATGGACCCTGAGGGAAAGCTTTGAGAAATCAATACCATAAAGTAAAACAATATTAGAATTATTGGGGCCCCAGGGGAAGAAGAAAGAGAGAAGGAGAGGGAGACAGCAGGTGTATTTGAGCTAATCACAGCTGAGAAACTCCCCAATCTGGGGAAAGAAACAGGCATTCAAGTCCAAGAAGTAGAGAGAATGCCACACAAAATAAATAAAAATAGATCAACAACCTGACATGTAATAGTGAAGCTTGAAATTTTCAGAGATAAATGAAATCCTGAAAGAAACTTGAGGAAAGAGTTTCTTAACCTAAAATCTTGGAAACACTAGACAGGCAGCAGACTTATCCACAGAGACCTTTATCCAACAAGGTTGTCATTCAGAATGGGAGGAGAGGTAAACAGCTTCCAGGACAATGAGAAACTAAAAGAATTTGAGTTGACTAAACCAGCCCTCCAGGACATATTAAAGGGGATCCTGTAATCAAAGAAAAAGCCCAGAACTAACATAGACCAGAAAGGAACAGAGACAATCTACGGAAAGAGGGATTTTACAGGTAATACAATGGCACTAAATTCCTATCTGTCAATAGTTCTCTGAATGTTAATAGGCTTACACCTACAGGATCTGGAGAAAGAGCAGCAAATAAAAGGTAAACTAAGCAGGAGAAGAGAAATCATAAAGATTAGAACAGAAATCAATTAAAAAGAAACAAAAAGAACAGTAGAATAGATCAATGAACTAGAAGCTTGGTTCTTTGAATCAATAAGATCAATAACCCCCTAGCCAGACTAATGAAAAAGAATAGGGAAAGGACCCAAATTAATAAAACATGAATGAAAAAGGAGAAATCACGACCAACACCAAGAAAATACAGTTTTGAAAACATATTATGAGCAACTATATACCAGTAAATTAGACAATCTAAGAAATGGATGCATTCCAGGAAATATATAAACTACCACAATTGAAAGAAAAAGAAATAGACAACCTGAGCAGACCCCAAAACAGCAAGGAAATTGAAGCATTATTTAAAAATCTCTCAACAAACAAGCGCCAGGGCCAGATGGCTTTCCAGGGGAATTCTACCAAACATTTAAAGAATGAAAATCTACTCTTCTGAAGATGTTTCAAAAGATAGAAATGGAAGGAAAACTTCCAGACTCATTCTATGAGTCAAGCATTACCTTGATCCTAAAACGAAAGACCCCACCAAAAAGGAGAATTATAGCCCAATATATCTGATGAACATATATGCCAAAATACTCACCAAGATACTAGCCAATAGGATTCAACAGTACATAAAAAGGATTATTCACCACAATCAAGTGCGATGTAATCCTGGGCTGCAAGGTTGGTTCAACATTCACTAACCAATCAAAATGACACATCACATTAATAAATGAAAGGACAAGAACCATATGATTGTCAAAATAGATGTAGAAAATGCATTTGACAAAATACAGAATCCTTTCTTGATTAAAACACTCCCCAGTGTAGGGATAGAGGGAACCTACCTGAATATCACAAAAGCTGTCTATGAAAAACCCACAGCAAATACCATTCTCAATGGGGAAAACCTGAAAGCTTTCCCATGAAGGTCAGGAACATGATGGGAATGCCCACTTTCATCACTGTTTTTCAGCATAGATCTAGAAGTCCTAGCTTCAGCAATCAGACAACAAAAAGAAATAAAATCACTCAAATTGGCAAAGAAGAAGTCAAACTCTCTCTCTTCACAGATGACATGATACTTTATATGGAAAACCCAAAAGACTTCACCCACAAACTACGAGAACTCATACAGAAATTCAATAATGTGCCAGGATACCAAATCAATGAACAGAAATCAGTTGCTCTCTTATACACTAACAATGAAAATATAGAAAGGGAAATTAGAGAATCAATTCCATTTACTATAGCACCGAGAACCATAACAGACCTGGGAATAAACCTAACCAAAGAGTTAAAATATCTGTACTCAAAGAACTACAGAACACTCATGAAAAAAATCAAAGAAGACACAAAAAGATGGAAAAACATTACATGCTCATGGCTCAGAAGAATAAACATTGTTAAAATGTCTATGTTGCCCAGAGCAATCTATACTTTTGATGCCATTCCAATCAAAATACCAGTGGCATTTTTCAAAGTGCTGGAACAAACAATCCTAAAATTTGTATGGAATCAGAAAAGACCCTTAATTGCTAAGGAAATGTTGAAAAAGAAAAACAAAGCTGGGGGCATCATGTTGCCTGATTTCAAGTTTTACTGCAAAGCAGTGATCACCAAGACAGTCTGGCACTGGCACAAAATCGGATACATAGATTAATGGAACAGAGTAGAGAGCTCAGATATGGACATTCAACTCTATGGTCAAATAATCTTCGACAAAGCAGGAAAAAAAATGCCCAGTAGAAAAAATAAAGTCTCTTCAATAAATGGTGCTGGGGGGTGCCTGTGTGGTTCAGTGGGTTAAGGCCTCTGCCTTCAGCTCGGGTCATGATCTCAGGGTCCTGGGATCGAGCCCTGCATCAGGCTCTCTGCTCAGCAGGGAGCCTGCTTTCCTCTCTCTCTCTCTCTCTGCCTGCCTCTCTGCCTACTTGTGATCTCTTTCTGTCAAATAAATAAATAAATAAATCTTTTTAAAAAATGGTGCTGGGAAAATTGGACAGCTATGTGTAGAAGAAAGATATTCAACCATTTCCTTACACTATTAACAAAGATAAACTAGAAATGGATGAAAGACCTCAATGTGAGACAGGAATTTATCAAAATACTGGAGGAAGATATAGGCAGTAACCTCTCTAACATCACCCACAGTAACTTCTTTCAACACATGTCTCCAAAGACAAAGGAAACAAAAGCAAAAATGAACTTTTGGGACTTCATCAAGATTAAAGCTTTCTGTACAGCAAAGGAAACAGTTAACAAAGCAAGGAGGTAACCTATGGAATAGGAGAAGATATTCCCAAATGACACTACATACAAAGGGTTGATTTCCAAGATCTATAAAGAACTCCTCAAACTCAATAACCAAAATCCAGATAATCATGTTAAAAAAAATGGGCAGAAGACATGAACAGACACTTCTCCAAAGAAGACATACAAATAGCTAACAGACACATGTTAAATGTTCATCATTATTAACCACCAGGGAGATTCAAATCAAAATCACATTGAGATACTACCTTACACCAGTTAGAAAGGCAAAAACTAACAAGGCAGGAAACAACACATTTTGGAGAGAATGTGGAGAAAGGGGAACCCTCTTACACTGTTGGTGGGAATGCAAGTTGTGCAGCCACTTTGAAAAACAGTGTGGGGATTCCTCAAAAAATTAAAAATAGAACTACCCTATGACCCAGCCATTGCACTACTGGGTATTTACCCCAAAGATACAGATGTAGTGAAAAGAAGGGCCATATGTACCCCAATGTTCATAACAACAATGGCCACAATCGTCAAACTGTGGAAAGAGCCAAGATGTCCTTCAACAGATGAATGGATAAAGAAGATATGGTCCATATATATAATGGAATATTATGCAGCCATCAGAAAGGATGAATACCCAACTTTTGTATCTATGTGGGCGGGACTGGAGATTATGCTGAGTGAAATAAGTCAAGTAGAGAAAGTCAATTATCATATGGTTTCACTTACTTGAGCATAAGGAATAACATGGAGGACATTAAGAAAAGGAAAGGAAAAGTCAACTGGGTGAAATTGGAGGGGGAGATGAACCATGAGAGATTGTGGACTCTGAGAAACAAACTGAGGGTTTTGGAAGGAGGAGGTGGGGGGATGGGTAAGCTTGGTGGTGGGTATTGAGGAGGGCATATATTGCATGGAGCAGTGGGCGAGATGCATAAACAATGAATCTTGGAACACTGAAAAAAATTTAAAATGTAAAAAATTATATTTAAAGTCTAAAGAAAATGAAAATACAATATATCAAAACTTATGGGATGAAGCAAAGTCAGTGCCAAAAGAGAAATTTATAGCTATAAATGCTTACACTAAAAAATAAACAACAACGAGTACCTCAAACCAACAACCTAAATATATAATTTAAGGAACTAGAGAAAGAACAAACTAAACTAAAAGCGAGCAGAAGGAAGGGAATGTTACAGGAGAGGTAAAATAAATGGAGAAGAGAAAAACAATAGAAAAAGATCAATAAAACTAATGTTAGTTCTTTTAAAACATTTACAGAATTGAGAGGCACTTAGCCAGATGGACTAAGAAAAAGAGAAAAGATTCAAATTGCTAAAATCAAAAATGAAATTGAGAACATTACTATGAATTCTATAGAAATAAAGATTATAAGAGAGTACTATGAACAATTATACTCAAATTGGATAACCTAAATGAAATGAAAAACAATTTTAGAAACATAATATCTACCAAGAATATATTATGAAGACTGAAACTGTAAATAGACCTATAACTAATAAGGAGATTGAATCAACAATTAAAACTCTTCTGACAAATTAAAACCATGGACCTGATGGCTTTACTTGTGACTTCTACCAAACATTTAAACTAGAACTAACCTTAGTCCTTCTCAAATGTTTCTAAAAAATTGAAATTATGGGGCACTTCCTGACTCATTCTATAAGACTAGCATTATTCCGATGTCAAAGCAAGAAAAGAATATCACACACAAAAAACCATAAATTACTATCCCTAATGAACACTAACACAAAATTCCTCAACAAAATACTAGGAAACAGAGTTCAGCAACATATTAAAAGGATTATATATCATGTCCAAGTGAGATTTATTCATGGAATTCAAGGATATCACAGTATATGAAAATTGATCAGTAAATTATATCACATTAACAGAATGATGAGGAAAATCACATGATCATCTCATTTAATGTAGAAAAAATGACAAAATTCAACATTCTTTTATGATAAAAACACATAATACACTAGGGATAGCAGGAAACTACCTTAATAGAAGTTATGCATGAACAACCCACAGTGAATATCATACTCAGGGGTCAAAGAATTCTTTCAAGATCAGAAATAAAGAAAGGATGCCCTCTTTCATCACTTCTATTCAGGACAGTGGTGGAAGTTATAGCCAGAGCAATTAAAAGAAAAAGAAATAAAATGCATCCAAATTGAAAGAGGTAAAATTACCTCTGTTTGCAGATAGGATCTTACATACAGAAAATTCTTATGATTACACACATACTCTCTCTCTCTCTCTCTCTCTCACACACACACACACACACACACACACACACACAGGGAGGTGGAGATAATAAATGAATTCAACAGTGTAGCAGGATACAAAGTCAACATACAAAAATCAGTTGCATTTATAAGCATTAGGAATGAACAATTTAGAATCTCATATTTTTACATTATTGTTTGAGGTGAATAAATATATATATACATATTTTTAGATTTTATTTATTTATTTAACAGAGTGAGATCACAAGTAGACAGAGAGGCAGGGAGAGAGAGAGAAGAGGAAGCAGGCTCCCAGCTGAGCAGAGAGCCTGGTGCAGGGCTCGATCCCAGGACCCTGAGACCATGACCCAAGCCGAAGGCAGAGGCTTAACCCACTGAGCCACCCAGGCGCCCCATAAATATATTTTGAAATAAAAATAATAACAAAATGATTTAAAAAGTTCCATTTACAATACCTTGAAAAAGGCAATTAACTTGACTGAGGAAGTTAACACTTGTACAGTGGAAACTACAAAAATTACTAAAAAAAAAAAAAGACATAAATAAATGGAAATGCATCTCATGTTTAACACTGTTAAGATGTCAACACTACCCAGAGTGATATATAGATTCAATGAAATCTCTATCAAAATCCCATGATGTTACTTGCTGAAATAGAAAAACCATCCAAAATGTATTTGGAACCTCAAGGGACACAAAATAGCTAAAATAGTCTTGAAAAAAGGACAAAGATGGAGGACTTGTGATTCATGATTTCAAAACTTATTGAAAAGATATAGGACTCAAAACCATGCAGTACTGGCATAAAGACGGACATATAGACCAATGAAAAAAATAGCCCAGCAATAAATTCTTACATGCATGGTTAAATCATTTTTGATAAAGCTCCCAATCCCATTCATTGATGATGTCTTTTCAAGAAATGGTGTTGGGAAAATTGGATATTCACATGCAAAAGAATGAAGTTGGACCTTTACCTAACACCATATACAATACTTAATTTAAATGGATCAAAAAGCTAAATGTATGACCTAAAACTATAAAATTCTTAGAAGAAAACAAGGTGAAATCTTCATGACATTGGATATGGCAGTGATTTCTTCAGTATAAGCCTAGGCAAAAAAAGCATAGGCAAAAAGCACAGGCAAAAAAAGAAAAAACAACAACAACAGACAAATGAGATTTCACAAAGTATTTTTAAAATGTTCATCAAAAGACAACATCAACACAGTAAAAAGACAACCAACAGACTGGGAGAAAATATTTGCAAATCATGTATCTGGCAAGAGGTTAATATTCAGAATATATAGAGATCTTCTAACATTCCACAATAAAAAGAATTAAATAATGACTCAAAAATGGTCAAAAGAGTTATATAGACATTTATCCAAGGAGTATGTAAAAATGGCCAATAAGTCCATGAAAAGATGCTTGACATCACTCATCGTTAAGGGACTGCAAATCAAAACATCATTGAGATGCCATCTCATACTTATTAGGATGGGACCTATATAAAAACAAAACAAAACAAACCCTACAAAATAACAAAAAGGAAGATAACAAATACTGCCCAGGATGTGGGGAAATTGAAACTGTTGTGCAGTATTGGTGGGAATATAAAATGGTATAGCTGCTGTAGAATGCAATATAGCAGTTCCACCAAAAACAAAAAAAGAAGGGATTATCATATGATGAAGAAATTACACTACTGTGTATGCTCAAATGAATTGAAAGCAAAGTCTTGAAGAGACATTAGTGCACCCAAGTTCATAAACAGCATTATTTCATTAAAGCTAAAACATGGAAGCAACACGAGTATCCATTGTTGGATGAAAGATAAGCAAAATGTGGTATAAATATTCAATGAAAAATTATTTAGCCTTAGAAAGGAAGAAAATTGTGACATATGGCTTGACATGGATGAACCTTGAGGACATTATGCTAAGTGAAAGAGCCAGTCACAAAAAGACAAATACTGTATGATTCCACTATATGACATACTTAGAATAGTCAAAATCACAGATACAGAGAGTAGAATGGTGGTTTCCATGGGCTGGGGATTGGATTGTGAGTTCTTATTTAATGGATATAGAGTTTCAATTTTAGAAGATTTTAAAAAGAGTTATGGGGTAGATGGTGGCGATGTTTGGACAATATTATGAGTATATTTATTTATTTAATATTTTATTTATTTTAGAGAGAGAGTGCACACAAGTGGGGAGAGGGAGAGTGACAAGCAGACTCTGTGCTCAGTGTGGAGTCCAACACAGGGATCAATCCCAAGACACTGCAATCATGACCTGAGCTGAAATCAAGAGTCAGATGCTTAACTAAATCACCCAGGTGCCCCGTAAATATATTTAATATCATTAAACTGTACACTGAAAATTAGCTAAGATGGGTAAATTTTATGTTAACTACATTTTACTAAATTAAAAAAATAGGGGAAAAAAGGAAATTTATTTTTTAGGTTATATAACTACAGAAAGCACAGAAATCTACAAAAATTAGTTATATTTATAGTAGTTGTTTTATGTAAACATGTAATTTGTTACTTTCTTCTTGAAGTATTTCATGTTTAATTTAACATAAAACAACACGATGTTGATTCTGGAAGTCAGAGAATTTGTTACAAGCATTTTTTTCCTGAGCCACATGTTACTTTGGAACCCATCACTGCCATCCAAGTGTTCCAATTCCAAGTTCTTTTAATTGTATCTGCAGCATTGAACAACATATTTTGTCTTTTTTGAGGCTTTGTTTCCTTATTTTTTATGTACAATAAAGCTACTATTGCATATGATGATGACTCTAAAGGCTAATATTAAGATCAAATATTCTGATAATGCTTTATACAACTGCTAACCTTACATATGAGTACAATATCGATAAACACTATGGTTTTTTTCTTCTACATCTAGGGTATGTTGAATGTCAGGGCTTATCTTAGATGAATTTTGGACAACAGCACCTAAATGTTACTCAAGAATCTCCATCTTCATTTGTCACAAACTGGTATCATTATCACCACCTCTCCTCCATTCTCCTCTATATGGCAACTTGGTTAATGGCACCACCATCTCTCCACATCAGAAAGCATGGAATTAAACTGAACTTTTCCACTTTCTTTCGTCTTACATCAAATAATCCAGTAATTACAGTCATTTCTGTCTTAATAGCTCTCAATTGTGTTCTCGCCTCTCCATTCTTACTTCTTACTGCTTTATTTCAAGCTCTTTTGAATTGAGTCTGGACTACCACAACAGGAGTCCTTCTATTCTCTTTTCCTCTGTCTTCTCCTTAAATCCAAAGGTTACCTGTTACCTCTGGGATGAGGTATAAACTTTCTAAAGGCAAACAAGGTCCCTGATTACTTTTCCAATCTCACTTCTCATCAACCCCAGTCATACCATGTACCTATTATGCACATGCCAAACTATGGGTAGTTCCCCAAATGTACTATGATCTTTCTCAGCTAACTTTAAGAATAGAAACTTGAAAATGGAAGGAGCAATATTGTTTATTGAAGTCAGAGACTTCTTGAATGAGAAAAGTCTTAGTTAAGAGAAGATGCCAAAAAGAATATGGTACCTATATATATAAGCAAGACAATGTAGGGAAAAGTAGGAAGACTAACCTAGGTGGGCAGAGGGCTGGATTTAAGTAATATAAATAAGCATACAGAGAGTGGTGACAAATAGTGGAAATCTTATAAAAAGGCTTGGTAGGTCATTGTGGTTTGATTGCCCATGTGTATGTCCTATAGTCTACAAAGTGTATCTGGTAATTATTAGGCAAAAAGATGTTTTTTTTTTAAGTACACTTGGCAACCCAGTCCCTGTTTGTAACTGCAAAAGAAAGAAATACAATTTTTTAAAAATTATTTCACTATTTTTTTAAGTTCTTTTGCCAGGAGCTATAAAAACTCTATACCAGTTTTTGAGTTACTTTATGGCAGCTCCAAAGATAGCTTTATTGTTTCCAATTCATTCGTCTCTAAAACTTCTTGGTAAATGACATAGGTTATCAATTTTTCTAGGTTAGTACGGTTGATCTGGATAAATAGTAAGTTAAGCAAACACTGCACAGTACTGATGAATCTTAACTACTTTAATCATGTGTACCACATTCATAAAACAATAACAATAATAAACAACATTAACAATAAAATAACAATTTATTATTGTTGATATTAAACCTAGAGTGGCTATCACAATTTTAAAAACATCTGTCAGATTTTTTAAAACATCTGTCAGATTTTTTAAGTGACTATTACAATATTAAAATCATGTCATAAAATTTCTTCAAAGTTAAGACAATCTTCTTCTGGAGACAGAGACTTACACAAAAGAAAGAGAGAACTTCTAGCTGGAAAATCTGACTGCACTTTTTAGTCATTAACAACGCAAAATATTTTTTTATGATGGCTAGAAAGGACCACAATGTGTCCTTTCCCTAACTTCAGAGTCTGCCAGAAGCAAATAAGATGAACGGGGCAGTTGTAACATGGCATTTTGAAACAACATTCTTGGTCTCATGGACAATAAAGACAAGGTCATGTAATGAGGAAGGGATAAGAGAATAAACATATAATAAACATTTCTCAGGGATCTCTGCAAGTTTTGAAGTTATTTGCTCATATCCTCAAAACCTTCTTGGTTGTGCCTTTGTCTTTTCCATCTCAAGGTATTCTTTTCACTAATCAAGGGTCAAGGTTTTGTCTGCTACCTGTCTGGAGGTTGAGCTGCAACAACAGGATAAAAAGAAACTTGGGAGTTAAAAGCTGTAATGAAAAGAAAATAATATTTTTCTCCATAGACTATTTTAAATAGATTATGTAATATAAAACATAGATATCATGATCCTTCAAAGCTTCAAACCCATGTTCAAAAAACTACTGTGATCACCTTATAATCACAAGTATAATAATGTCTCTTAAAATACTAAGATGAAACTATGGTAGTGTTCATTTTGTAACCTAGGAGTCTGCTAACATTAGGTTAGCACAATATTTATTATACTTGACACCTTTAATTATATGTTATTTTCAATATATAAAATTGACTTAAAATTTTTCATTATAGGCTCTGATTTTTTTTCTCACTTGGTAGCTGTGTGATCACAAAAAGGTCACTTGACTATATAACATAGTCCTCACCTATAAAATAGGGTAACAGGGAAAATTATGTAACTTCATAGACTTGTTGAGAGGTTTAAATGAACTACTACACGTAAAACTCAAGAATGCATGTCAAATAGTAAGTGCTACTAAATCTTGGTTATGAAATGGCTGCCTGGATATTTATACTGAAGTTTATTTTTATGTGTTTTCTAATTCCAACATTGCTCTATTACTAATCTTTTGTTATGTCATATCATATTCCATTTGTATACTATATTCAAGAGTAGTACAAAGCCATGAAAACAATCATACTGAGAACTGAATTTTCTGGACCTTTTGCTTAAAACTCTCACAGTTAGCAATCTTATTCTGATTTAGAGCCTTTTGCAACTATCTAGAAATTGTCTTTTCAGGGCCTAGAATAAAGTTTTGTTTGCCTCATTATCTATTACTGTGTAGTCAGGTAAGATGAACTATGCTCCTTGGCTGTGGTCCCTGTCCATTTGTGGTATAATATTTATGTGATGAAATAAGGTAGTGCTGGTGCTTGTTTCTTCTATTATTTCTACTTCACTTACTACTTGATTGGTCATCTTTTTATTGAGGAAGTACCAAGATAATAAGTATGAACAACCAGATTGTTCCTAACTTCTTATAAAACAATCAGTTATTTAAAAAAAAACCCAAATCAGTTATTTGTAATAAAAACGATCTTATTATTAAAATTTCCATGAAAACTCAGATGGCTATGGTCCTCAAAGTAACCCCAAAGCATAAAAAGTTATCAACTGTGTGTGTGCATGTGTATGTGTACGCACACACGAGTGTTGGTATAGGTTCTCTGTGAAAGGGTAAAAATGAGGTGGTAGCAGATACATTAGCAGATAAACTTTTAAAAGTCAGCAATCAGGAAGCACACTTAGCTGGGCAGCTTGAAAGCTTGGTTACTTCCTAAATGGGGTTAGTATGTTAGGGTGTTTGAATGACCTCAGAATGGGAAAATCAGATGCTGGTGGTGAATAAGTGAAAATTTGTTAATACAGGGTGCTTATATTCTTGTTAGAAACTTTGAAGTCTGCAGTTGTGTGTGTGTGTGTGTGTGTGTGTGTGTGTGTGTGTGATGAGATAAGGGTAGGTTAGGAAGTACAAAGGATGGCATAGAAGAAATATTTTTCTTTTACAAATGGACTTGGACAAGCCAGAACATATGGGGATTCAATGATATGCTGAAAGAGTAAAGATTACTTCAATCATATTTATTATTCCACAATATCCCTCCTTTTCCATATAACATTATTTCCTTTGTCTTCACCTCCAATATAATCATCTCTTGCTACTACCTTCTTATCCACGTTCTTCATTTTATTGAGGGACTCTATTACACTGAATCAACAGTTTCTATCCCATAAACATTCTACTTAATGAATCCAAGTATCTATAGAAGTGGATTGGTTGACATGCCTCATGAGAGACAAAACCTGAAATTTCATACCTTGCTTATTTAATCATTTTGCATTTATTGTCTTTGATACTCAATACATCCAAACTGAGACTTAAATATTTTGGAAAATGTAGTTTAATAATTGTCCCTCAAGTAGAAGATGAAATAAATTCAGACACAGCTTCTTCAGTTTTTTTCAAGCCTGGATCACGGCAGACTGCACAGATCCTATAGCTGTTGAATGCACATCTACCCTGGTGTCATTGTAGCAAACATTTCTGAGATTTGAAAATCCAGTGAAATCTCCTTTTTGAGAATAAAATGTCTCTTTAGTCAATTATTTAAGATTTATGATGTTGAGTGGTAGTCTTAAAGTTCTCCTAAGTTAGTCTCTACCAATTTTTGGACTCAAGTTGATTTGGTCTGTTTTATTCTATCTGTCCAGATAAAATGCATCATTGATCCTTACATTTGAGGGGGCAGGGCCAAAGGCCCTTGAGGCATAAGGGAAAATACATAATTTTGAAATTCCTTCAGAAAGAAGGTCATTTGCACAGATTTTCTGCAGTAGGGACAGTAATAAGGTGCAATTTACTTTGAGCTTGGAGTAACTGGTTTTCCTTTGGATTGCTCACCGAGGTCATTATAAGTTTGTGGTTGGCTCAGAAAACTATACATGGTGTCCATAAAGAAAGAAGGCTGAATTCAATCTGAGACTTTGATCTTGTAGCAAATCACCAATTGTTTTTTTCCCCAAACTATTCAAAGAACAATGGGCAGTTCACATGGCTAGCAGGAAGAACTTTTGTATTTACTCAATATTATTTATTTAGTTACATTGAGTTTGAGATCTTTTACTAATTAACTTCAAAGGAGGTTCCAACTCAGTTCACTGTATTTCAATTAAACACTTTCAGGACCCTATCTTATCTAACAACAAATCCAGCAATAGGATATCATGGAAGCAGCTCAGTATTAAAAAGAAATATGAACAAATTGATATATAAAGGAGTGACTTTATTGGAAAGGTTTGGTGCACAGATGACCTAAGTAAAGCAGTTTAATAATTAACATACCTTGAGCAAGTTGCTAGGAGATGGTTTACTGTATCTTAGATTGAAAATCCCCAGAAAACATGTCTCCCACTGACAAAACACAGCATATCCCTAAAAAGCTAGAAAGAGAAAAACTGTTTATCTGGATGTAAACATATTTAATTAAGAAACTACAAGACAGGACATTGCTTTGATTATCTGGATTATGTGAGTACTATATACCTAAATATGCCTAAAGGTTAGGTTTATCTAAGATTTATTTCAATGAATATTAAGAAGAGTTAAACCTGTTCATGTATTTTAATGGCTCTATGATCAGGATGAAAGTGATATATTGGGAGCCCCTGGGTGGCTCAGTGGGTTAAGCCTCTGCCTTCGGCCTAAGTCATGATTGCAGAGTCTTGGGATCGAGCCCCACATTGGGCTATCTGCTCAGCAGGGAGGCTGCTTCTCTCTCTCTCTCTCTCTCTCTCTCTCTCTCTCTGCCTTCCTCTCTGCCTACTTGTGATCTCGCTGTCAAATAAATAAATAAAATCTTTTTTTTTTAAGTGATACATTGGGTCAATCATTTTGAAATGAAAATATGAAAACTTCTGGCCACTCCAGTTAATCCACTCTGATGATATTATGCTACAAATTTAGCCTCTTCTGAACCAAGGATTATCTGTAGGCTTCCTCAAAGATACAAGAATTTATAAACAAAAGCATTTTTGTTGGTCAATTTAGGAGCAATTAACAAAGATACTAATTTAAGAGAACTTTGGCGCAAAAAGCATGACACATTTGATTGGTATGTTCAGACATCTGTCACACTAAGAAGACCTATATAATTCTATTTATAAAACTGGTTATAATAGACTATCCTATATGAAAATTTCCTTCAATATCACTACTGAATCATCTTTGTTTTTTAAAAAATTCTACCATAAATCACAAGATGACACCTTCTTTGAATGGCCTTAATGCAATTTTTCTTAAGTACACTGCAATCTGTCAAGTACTTGAACTAATTATATCTTTGAGTAAAATTTTTATCAATAAAAACAATTTTCAAAGTTTGAGAAAGATAAGGTATTACTTTTATCTGTTCTATATGGAATCATATTGTTTTTCAGAATTGTAAATAACCTCTAGGTAACTTATTAAATGATACCAGGGTCTTAGTAATATAGTTCTAAAACCATAATCCATGGAAGTGAATGTTAACCTTCACAAAAAGGAAGATAATTTCAGGAGTTAAGATCTGTTGGGTTATTTCTGAAAAGTGCAACACAGTGTAATAATTAATACACCCATATTTCCAACTACTCTAATACATTGGTGACCTGTGATCTGAACAACCAAAATGTTTTCTAACCTTTCTAGAAACTCAGTGAGATGCCATTTTATTTGTTTTCATATAGCTTCTATCCTCAAATAGGCATTTGTTTTCCTATTAAGTGGGCTAAAAGCACCTTAAAGGGCACTTTATTTCTCATTTTGCATAATTTTGAAGACCTCTACACTGTTTAATTATTAAATGCCTATTGAAATAATGAATGAAGATGATACAAATGACTTGACTAAATGTTCTGATGTTAATTAAGTTGGTTGTTGGGTTCATTTGTGGTTAGTAGAAAAATTTTAAAGGGAGCTTCTCTTCTTAAATTGTTTTAATGGGGAAAGTACCTGTGTTTCCCTATTGTAGTTGTTTATGATGGAAATATGGACAAGGATGTAATAAACCAGGAAAAATGTGGAAGCTCTGAAGGAAGGAAATCACCCATTCTTCTAGAAGAATGTTTTGTTTGTGTATCCTCCATTAAAAAAAAAAATGTTTTAGGGGGAAGGAGAGAAATGCCCTACTTTGCAGGTAGTTTTCATCTAAAATTAACATGATACGTTTTACATACCCAAACTTAGGAAATATAGTTGTTATATACTAGGACTCTAACAGCAAAATATTCCTTAACTAGTAAACTAAAACTTATGATAACCATATTTTCATTCATCCCAAAACACCAAATCCATAAAATAAACATATTTTTAAAGTTTTCATACTACTGCAAAAGTTCATTTTGTATAAAACAACTGGGAGAAATTTCTCTTTTTTCTAATGTTGTGGTTTGTATTTTAGCAATATTATTTTTATTACTTGTAATGACATTACCTTAAAACTTACATAAGGCAGAGCTATAAAACTATACTAGGTATTTACAACTGTCTCCAGAGAGATGGTTCTTTTGGGAAAATCATGAAATTGTTCTTTATTAAAGTAAAAGCTTTGGAGAGATGCCTATTTTGTACTTTAATTTTGGCTATATATGCCATATATATATATATATGTGTGTGTGTGTGTGTGTGTATATATGTACATATATATATATACACATTCAATTACACATTGAATATATATATATTCAATTACACATTCTAGTAGAAAACAAAGTAATTTTTTAAGTTGCACATTTATCCACACAAACACTAAAATCTAAATATATTTGTTTACCATGTCTAATGAAGAATAACAAAAATAAAATTCAATGTGTACCAACTTGACTATGTCTCAATGACAGTATGGTGGTAAAATTTCATCAAAAAGAGTATTACTTGATTCTGTAAAAAATAGTCTTCCAAAATTTAGAAATCCTAGTTTGTGCATGCAATTCAGAGTGCTAGAAGAAACATTTAATATAATTTTTAGGAGATAGAAGAAAAAAGCAAATTTTAAGTCAAGAGTAGAAAAAGTTTAGGCTTCTTTGCTCCTTAATATTATGTTGTCAAATTCATTAAAATTCTATTTATTTAATGAGAAACTAGGATATAATAGTTATATCTGCTTTTTCCAGCTTCATTATAAAATGGGATTTTGGGAAATAATAGTTTCAAATGTCTTTATTCATGGTATTTAAAGTTCATTCAACTTTGCTCTCTCTGCAAATAGAGAGAAGAAACAAGTGCTTGGCCATTGTACCCTTGATGGAGGTAGTGAATGAGCCAGCCACTGCACAATCAAGGCCATTTTTCTATTTACAAGCTGTATAGCAGATGGTTCTTTCAAATAGAAAACTGTGCTGCTGGCTACCAGGGTCAATAAAGAAGTAATACCGGACATCTTATCTCCTCTCTTCCATGGATTGCATACTCAAATAAATTTTAAAAAGGAAGTTTTTTAGTCATGTTCAATGACCTAACACTTTGAATTATAATAAATGGAGAAGAAATTTAAAGTCTACATTTATATAAACTTACCTTAAAAAATGATTCACAGCACCTGATGATACAGCAAACTTCACAACATTTGGTGGTTCAGCTTCTACTATAATGTCAAAACCAAGGAATGGAATATGTGAATTGGAGTGAAAGTTTAAATTGGTAGGATCCTTGATAACAATGTAATTCTGGATCTTTGAGAAATCTTTTAAAAAGCCAGATTCCTTGGCATCAAGGACATCCTTGGACTCAGTAGTATACTTAAGGCTAACAGAATCCATGGAGCCAGTAGTGTCTTTGAGGCAGGCACCAAATTCGTGGTTATCAAAAATTGTATAATTTGTACTAAGCTTAGATGGATCAGAAAATTCAAAGGTGGTCAAATTTCCAGCTGTGGAAATATAGTTTGTGCTGGCAGCAAAAGTGGGGTAGTTACCATTAACAATATTGGGAATGGAGAAACTGGCACTGATATCCAATTCAGGCTCAGAGAGATTATTAATATTGCTAGTATTGGTAAAATTATGAACATTATGGATATTTATGGCATCATCATTTGTGTTGGTGACAAGATTGGATCCAAAGACATGAGTTAATCTAAGGTCATGGTTAGTGCCTGAGGCACAGGTGGTGCCAGGAGTATAGCTAGGGTTAATAGCACCACTACAACTGGTTGTATTGCTAGTGTCAATGGCATTGACAGTGGTAGCTGTAGAGCTAGGTTTGGCAGCATAACTGTTTCTAGCAATATAGTTGACACTGGGTAGGAGGCTAGCATTTACTGCATGGATGAATCCTGAGACACAGTCAAGATCTGAGTCACAGTTTGGGACAGCTGTATAGTTGTGGTCAGTAGCAATGGTGGGTTTTGTATCATACCTGGAATCAGCATACTTGTTAGACCTAATTGCACTACTTTGACTTGTAGTATTACTAGGCCTGAGATTAGAGTTAGAGCCAGGGTCTATTTTAAAGTCAGGGCCATTGTTATTGGGGCCAGGACAACTGATGTTGGGGCCAGAGTCATTGTTAATGGACTCAGGGCAGTTGGGGCCTGATCGGATATTTTGAGGGTCAGAGGCATTGTTTTGGGAGCCAGATCTATTGATTTTAGAACCAGGTCTGTTGTTGAAGCCAGCACCATTAATGGAATCAGAAGTGTAGTCCAGGCCAGTTCCATTTTGGAACCCAGAAGTATAGTTTGTATTAAGACCATTGTTGCTATTAGCAGTACATTCTGGATCAACACCACTGTTTAGGCCAGAGGTACTGTCTGAATTATTGGTGTGTTTTTTCCCATCAGAATCTGTGCTATATTTGGAGTTAACATCATTGTTAGTGGAATTATCAAGGTTAGAGTCATGTTCACTGTTAGAATCAGTTCCATTGTTAGAATCACCATCACTGTTGGAATCAGCTCCACTTGTAGGGTCAACATCACCACTGGGATCAGATCCATTGTCTGTGTCTGCATCTTTTTCAGCATTGCTATCTTTGGGATCACTGTCATCAGGGTCAGACTTATCTTTGGGATCTTTCTTATCTTTGGTGTTGTCATCCTCAGAATCTACTTCATCTTCAGGATCTCTTTCATTTTCAGAGTCTGTCTCTTCTTCATGGTCTGTCTCATCTTTAAGAGGCTTCTCTTTGGCATTGGCCTTAATGTTGAGATTTCCAGCACTCATTAATTTAATTTCATTGTCAGGATTGACCTCATTTTCAATTTTAGTGGTAAGGTTAAACTTGCCCTCATTTTCAAGGCCAGGAACATTGCTGGTGTCAGTAACACTGTCTGAGCCAGGGGTACTATGGTAGCCCAGGGTATTTTGAGGATTCATGGGAAAGGTACTGGTAACAGTAGAGCCTATGAGATTTTGAAGAGCTGAGCAACTTTCACAATGTAAATAAGAAGTTGAACCCAAGGAATATTTAGAATCCTCTCGATGTAAAGGACAGTGGATGCCCACAGGATGTTTAGGATCCAGGGATCGAGATAAAGGGCTATTCCGAGAAGTCTTACGATGTCTAATAGATTTGGGGCTCAGAGAATATTTAGAATCCAAGGGAATTTGGAGATGTAAAGTATAGTCACGGTCTGAATCATCATCAGAATTTACAAGACATTTATGAAAAGAATTATTGATTTCCACGAAACATTTGGAACATATAGGAGCTCCAGTGTCCAAAGAATATGTGTTGTTTCTGTGAGTCTTGGGGCATACATCAGGCCAAGAGCTCATGGACACAGGATGGCAGAGAGATGCTAAGTCTTCAGAGGTATAATCTTCAACATTTAAAGGAGGAATAGGATTCATTTGAGACTGGGAACTCTGAAAACTTTGTGGGAATCTGTAGTCCTTGCAATGAATTTTACATACTGAAGTTTTGTGCCTGACATTTCTGTGATGCTTGGTATCCATGACTATGTTTGGAATTGGAGAAAGGCTGTGTCTGTGCTTTTGCTTTAACTTTTCCTGTGATTTTTGCTTGTCACTGAACTTTGGAGATACCTCTTTAGATCTCACACTCTTGTCACCACTCAGATATTTTACAAGTTGAATTCTGGATACTGCTAGAAAGAGAAGAATAAAACATGAGCAAGAATAACAAAAAATATAATAAAGTTTTACTTTGGCATTCACAATAGAACACAAGTCTGGGCTAAGGAAAAAAATACCATTTCTTTTGATAGATTATTACTATTTGATATTTCAAAAGGAGGCCATGATCCTAAATTTTCTTCTGTCCTCTAGAGCTTATTAAGACATAAAAAATGAAAGGTGGTCATTTATCTTATATTTCTATACCAGATTCATAAATCTTATACTTTAGGAGATAAATCATTTAATAATAATTCATTGGCAGAATGAGGGGCAAGATGGTGGAGGAGTAGGAGACCCTATTTCAACTGGTGTCTACCAGAGCACTCTGAACACCCATGAAATCAGCCTGAGATGTAAGATTATACACTTCTGGATCTCTACAGGGGCAGAGGATCATCAGTGGAGAGGTACAGAGTAGCTGGGAGTGCACAGATTGATATTGGAGGATAAACAGAAGGGTGAGGGAGCCACCAGAAGCAACCCATTGGAAAGTAATACTCCAGTGCAAAAGTGCCTTGTGCTTGGGGACCAGCATTAGCTTGGAGACTGGTGGATGAGAAACAGGAAGGGATTAATAATAGCACTCAAACAGAAGAAAGAGATGTAAGGAACAATTGTTGGGATTGGACGACTCCAGGCATGAACTTAAGCCCACGGTCCCAGGATGGCCATAGCCAATACCCTCCTGCACCTGAGAAAGCCCAGCAGGGGCTGCAGTTAGCAGTCACTGGGTCCGCGGCCACCACAGCTATCTCAGTTGCCTCCACTGCCATTGGGGCTGAGTGTACTCAGTATGGACATGGGCTCCAGACAGCAGTGTCAGAAACAGCAGACACCAGGACCAGGCTTGCCCAGACCAGTATCTCTCACGATTTTGGTAGCATGGGGGTACAGAGACAAGTGCAGGCCTTGGGCAACCACTGAGACAGTGGCTGGGGGTGCACATCGCCTGTGGGAGATTGATGGCTCAGCGGAGTTCGCAGAGGGGAAATCTGTGTGTTCTGGACCATCCAGAGAGGAGCAGACTATGGCTTCTTTCTGAGGAGGAGGTCTGGGTGTGGACAGCTTACTTTGCTCTGACCCTCCAAAAAGGCACAAAAAGACATAAAAGGACAAAAACATCCAGAGAACAAAAGCCTGAAAAACCAGTTTCCACAGAGCCCAGCTCTGTGATAGGGGGTAGGGCAACTCAGCCCAAGCAAGACTGACTGAAAAACAACGAGGCAGTCCCCTTCCCTAGAAGACAAGCCAAAAGAACAAGAGGAAAACAATCACAGGGTCCCCATAAAACTTTAAAACCCCAGCATCAGGGGAGAACACTACATTAAGCTCCCAGTATTGCCCCACAGCCTGTATATTTCATAGTTACAAATTTTCTCTTTTTAAAAATTTGCTCTCATGATTCTCATTCTTTTATTTTTGTAACCTACTTAACATTTCAACTGGATGTTTAAAACAACATATTCCATAGCAACTTTTTAACTTGAACTCTTTTCATACAGAGACTTTTGTTTATTTTTCCTTTTATATGTATAGCTATAAGTTCAAGGTAGTCCTTTTCCCCTATTCAATACTACCTGTATCTATCTATCTATCTATCTATCTACACCAGTTTTAATCTCCCTGTATCTCTGGCAAGTTGAGTCCTCTAACAAAGATAACAAGGTGCACCCAAGAAAAACTGAAATAATCTACCTTGCCCACATCGAGGGTTTATAACCACTTTCCCGTCTTACTCTTTTGTCAGTGTTTCTGTGTGTTTGTTTTTGTTTTTGAACCTTATAAATCTTATTCTTGGGATTCATTTGGCTGGGCTTTTCCCTTTTCTTTTTCTTTTGTTGGTCTTTTTGTTTGTTCTTCTTTTTTTTTTTTTTGTACCTTATAAATCTTATTGTTGGGGCTCATTTTGGCTTTTTTTCTCTCTTTTTTCTTTTTTCCCTCCTTTTGGTGGTGAATTCCAATTGCTCCAAAACTTTCCAGGGTTCATCTTGCCCGGATCGTGCTTGGTATTTTCAGCTATACGTCCTCTCAACCACCTCTCATCAGAATGACTAGGAGGAAGCACACTCAACAGAGGAAAGTTTCAGAGACTGTGACCTCTGCCGAGAACTATTATATATGGATATAAATAATATGTTGGAAACAGAAACCAGGGTTAACAGTTATCTAGACAATGGCTAGGTCAGAGAAAACCATTAGTGGCAACATAGAATCTCTAAGGGCGGAAGTGAGAGCTAATCTAGCAGAATTTGGAAATGTTATCAATAAAATCCAATCTAATCTAAATACTCTAACAGCTGGGGTAAATGAAGCAGAAGTTTGAATTAGTGGTCTAGAAGACAAACTAATAGAAAAGAATGATTGAGAGAAGGCTGGAACAAACAGATTGGAAGTCATGAAAACAGCATTGGAGAAATAAAGGATGCCATGAAACCTTCCAGTGTCAGAATTATTGGGATACCTGATGGGTGGAGAGAAAGAGAGGACTAGAAGACAAAGTTGAGCAAATCTTAGATGAGAATTTTCTTAATCTGGGGAACAGAACAAATGTTCATATCCTAGAGGCAGAGAGGGCACCCCCCAAGATCAATGAGGGTAGAAAGACCTCCAGACATATAATTGTGAAATTCATGAATCATAAATTCAGAGAAAATGTCTTAAGGCACTAGGGGGAAGAGATTCCTTACATAGAGAGGGAGGAACATAAGAATAACATCAGACCTGTCTACAGAAACCTGGCAAGCCAGAAAGGGCTGGCAAGAGATATTCAGGGCACTAAATGAGAAGAACACGCAGCCAAGAACAGATAGCCTTGCAGTTATCTGGCAAGGCTGACATTCAGAATGGATGGAGAGACATCCTTGTCGTGTTCCTGTCTCAAAGAGAAGGCTGTCAGTTTTTCCCCATTGAGGTTGATATTCACTGTGGATCTTCATAGACAGATTTCATGAAGTTGAGGAATGTTCCCTCTATCCCTATACTCTGAATCATTTTAATCAGGAATGGATGCTATATCCTGTCAAATGCTTTTTCTGCATCAATTGAAAGGACCATGTTATTTCAAGGTTCTTCTCTCTTCTCTTATTGATTTGTTCTATCATACTGATTGATTTGTGAATGTTGAACCACCCTTGCATCCCATGGATAAATCCTACCTGGTCATGGTGATAAAGAACTTCTAAGGCTGGAAAAGACTAAAAAATTATGTGACTACCAAGCTGGCATTACAAGAAATATTAAAGGGGGGTTCTATAAAAGAAGAAAGAACCCAAGAGTGACATAGAACAGAAATTTACAGAGACAATCAATAGAAACAAGGACTTCACAGGCAACATGTCAATAAAAACTTATCTTTCAATAATCCCTCTCAATGTGAATGACTTAAATGCTCCCATAAAACAGCACAGGGTTGCAGACTGTATAAAAAGATAGAACCCATCCATATGCTGTTTACAAGAAACACATTTTGAACCTAAATATACTATCCAAAGCAACCTATACATTTAATGTAATCCTTATCAAAATACCAACAATATTTTCCACAGAGCAAGAACAAACAATCCTAAAGTTTATATGAAACCAAAGAAGATGCCAACTAGTCAAAGCAATCTTGAAAAAGAAAAGCAAAGCTGGAGGCATCACAATTCCGGACGTTAAGTTATTTTACAAAGCTGTAGTGATCAGAACAGTAAGGTATTGGCACAAAAACAGGCACATAGTTCAATGGAAAAGAAGAGAAAACCCAGAAATGAACCCACATTTATATGGTCAATTAATATTCAAGAAAACAGGAAAGAATATCCAATGGAAAAAAGACAGTCTCTTCAACAGATGGTGTTGAGAAAACTGGACAGCAACATGCAAAAGATTGAAACTGGACAACATTTTTACACTATACAAAAAACAAAATCAAAATGGATAAAAGACCTGAATGTGAGACAGGAAACTATGAAAATTCTAGAGTGGAACACAGGCAGTAACTTCTTTGACACTACCTGTAGGAAGTTTTTTTTCTAGCTATGTCCCCAGAGGCAAGGGAAATAAAAGCAAAAATAAACTATTGGGACATCATCAAAATAAAGAACTTTTGTACAGGAAGGAAACAATCAACTCAATTAAAAGGCAACCTACTGAATAGGAGAAAATATTTACAAATGATATACTCAATAAAGTGTTAATATCCAAAATATATAAAGAATTTATAAAACTCAACAAACAAAAAAATCAAATAATCCAGTTAATAAATGGGCAGAAGACATGAAGAGATATTTCTCCAAAGATGACATATAGATGGCTAAAAGACACATGAAAAATGCTCAATATCACTCATTATGAGGGAAATACAAGCCAAACCTATAATGAGATATCACTTTACACCTGTCATGATGGCTAAAATTAACAACACAGGAAGCAACAGGTGTTGGAGACAATGTGGATAAAGGGGAACCTTCTTACATTGTGGTAATGCAAACTGGTGCAGCCATTCTGGAAAACAGTATGGAGTTTCCTCAAAAAGTTAAACGTAGAACTACCCTATGATCTAGCAATTACACTACTAGAAATTTAACCAAAGGATATGAAAATACTAATTCGAAGGGGCACATTCTCCCTGAGATTTATAGCAGCATTATTGTTATAGCAGCATTATTATAGCAGTAGTATTTTTATAACAATAGCCAAATTATGGAAATAGCCCAAATGTCCAATGATTGACGAATGAATACAGAAGATGTGGGGGGTGTGTGTGTATATGAATATTATTCAGCCATAAAAGAGAATGATATCTTGCCATTTTCAACAATATGGATGGAACTAGAGAGTATAATGTTAACTAAGTCAGTTGAAGAAAGACAAATGCCATATGATTTTACTCACGTATGGAATTTAAGAAACAAAACAGAGGAACTTACTGAAAAAAACAGCAAGCCAGAAGACACTTATACCTAAGGAGAACAAACTAAACATTACTGGAGAGGAGGCAGATGAGGAGAAGATTAAATGTTTGAGGGGTATTAAGGAAGGCACTTGTGATGAACACTGGGTGTTGTATGTAAGTGATGAGTCACTAAATTTTATATCTGAAAGTAATATTACACTGTATGTTAACTAACTGGAATTTAAATAAAAAACTTGAAAAAAATCAATTTTATTTCTATATACTTGCAATGAAGAATATTTGAATAAAATTAAAAATTCCATTTATAATAGCATTAAAAATTAAAAATTTCCAACAAATTTAATAAAATATGTTCAAAAACCATACTTTAAAAAGTATAAAACATTATTGAAAGAAATTTTTAAAGGATCTAAATTAATGGGAAACATTCCATGTTTGTGGATCAGAAGACTTAATATTGTTAAATGGTAATACTTTACAAATTAATCTACAGATCAACACAATCTCTATCAGAATTTCACTTGACTGTGATTGTAATGGACCTAACATAGCCAAAACAGTCCTAAAAAAGAACAAAGTAGGAGTATATATACTTCCAGGTTTCAAAACACATTATAAAGCAAAGGTAAGACAGTGTGGTAATGGCACAAAGACAGGCCTACAGATCAAGGGACTAAAACTGAGATCCAGAAATAAAACCATGGATTTTTGACAAGGAGCCAGTACATTCCATGGAGAAAAATAGTCTCTTCAACAAGTGGTATTGAGTCAAATGGACAATCACATGCAAAAGAATTAATTGTTCCCTCACATCACACCATAGAGAAAAACTAACTCAAAATGCATGAAATAACTAAACATAAGAACTAAAAGCATAAAATTATTAGAAATTAATATAGCTATAAATCTTCACAATCTTGGATTGGGCAAATGATTCTTAGATATGACACCCAAATTATGAGCAGGAAAAGGAAAACAATAATTTGGTCTACATTAAAGTTTAAAAGTTTTGTATTGCAAAGGACACCATCAAAAACTAAAAAGAAAATCCAAAGAATGGTCTAACATATTTGCAAATTATATATATGATAAAAAACATGTATTTAGCATATATAAAGAATTCCTATAACTCAAAAACAAAAAATAATAAAATATAAGAGTACAAAGGAGAAACTAAATACACATTTATCCAAGGAAGATGTACACTGGTCAAAAAGCACATAAAAATATGATCAACATTATTAGTCATTAGAAAAATATAAATCAATATAATCAATGAAATAAGATTTCATACCAACTGGAATGGCTAAAATTTAAAGTCAATATGGCACCTGGGTGGCTCAGTTGGTTAAGTGTCTGATTTCAGTGTGATTTCAGCTTAAGTCATGATTTGAGGGTCATGAGAGCAAGCCCCATGTCCACCTATGTGCCCAGCATAGAGTCTACTTGAGATGCTCTCTCTGCTTCTCCCTCTGCCTCCCCCCATTCATGTATGTTATAACTAAATAAATATTTTTTTAAAAGTCAGATAGTGAAAAGTGTTTACAAGGATGTGGAGAAATAGGAATCCTCATAAAATGATGGTGGAAGTATAAATTTATATTGTAATTTTGGAAAACAGCTTAGCAATTCTTCAAGCAATTAAACATGTAGTAACCATGTAATTCAGCAATTCCTCTCCTATGCATATATTTAAGAGAAATGAAAACATGCTACTTTATAGATTAACCTTGAAACCATTATACTAATTGATTGAATGCAGTTTCACAGGGTCATGTTTCATATTATTCCACTCATATAAAAGGTCCAGGATAGGGAAATCTATAGAGACAAAGCATATTAGTGGTTCCTTAGGGCTAGGGGGAATGGGAAGGGTAGGCAGATGAGAACTAGAGGGTACAGGGTTATCTTTTATGGTGATAAATTTTTTCCAAAGGGACTGTTGTGATGATTGCACGTATCTGTGAGTATACTTAAAAACCACTGAATTAGAGCTACATTTTTGGGGCGCCTGGGGGGCTCAGTGGGTTAAAGCCTCTGCCTTCGGCTCAGATCATGATCCCAGAGTCCTGGGATCAAGCCACATTGGGATCTCTGCTTAGCAGGGAGCCTGCTTCCCTCTCTTTCTCTGCCTACTTGTGATCTCTGTGTGTCAAATAAATAAATAAATTCTTTTTAAAAAATATAAAAAAATTTTAAAAAGGCACTGAATTACATAGTTGAATGGATGAATTATCTCAGGAAGAGATATTTTTCCAAAAAAAAAAAAAAAAAAAAAAAAACCTGCTCTGGATACTGACAAACGAATGAGTTTCCCTAGCACACAGCATCTCATATGTGTTGTTATAACTTGGTGGATAAATTAAATGAATCTTGCATGACTCCACTGGGAAAGGACTCTTGGAACCTTGTACCTAGTTTCTGTTAATTTTCACTCTATGTGCCTTTTCTCATTACTGATTTTATTTTTTTGTATGATATTTTTTTTAATTTATTTTTTTATTTTCAGCATAACAGTATTCATTATTTTTGCACCACACCCAGTGCTCCATGCAATCCGTGCCCTCTATAATACCCACCACCTGGTACCCCGACGTCCCACCCCCCGCCCCTTCAAAATCCTCGGATTGTTTTTCACTGTCCATAGTCTCTCATGGTTCACCTCCCCTTCCAATTTCCCCCAACTCCCTTCTCCTCTGTAACTCCCCATGTCCTCCATGCTACTTTTTATGCTCCACAAATAAGTGAAACCATATGATAATTGACTATCTCTGCTTGACTTATTTCACTCAGCATAATCTCTTCCAGTCCCGTCCATGTTGCTACAAGAGTTGGGTATTCGTCCTTTCTGATGGAGGCATAATACTCCATAGTGTATATGGACCACATCTTCCTTATCCATTCGTCTGTTGAAGGGCATCTTGGTTCTTTCCATAGTTTGGCGACCGTGGCCATTGCTGCTATAAACATTGGGGTACAGATGGCCCTTCTTTTCACTACATCTGTATCTTTGGGGTAAATACCCAGAAGTGCAATGGCAGGGTCACAGGGAAGTTCTATTTTTAATTTCTTGAGGAATCTCCACACTGTCCTCCAAAGAAGCTGAACCAACCTGCATTCCCACCAACAGTGTAAGAGGGTTCCCCTTTCTCCACATCCCCTCCAACACATGTTGTTTCCTGTCTTGTTAATTTTGGCCATTCTAACTGGTGTAAGGTGATATCTCAATGTGGTTTTAATTTGAATCTCCCTGAGGGCTAGTGATGATGAACATTTTTTTCATGTGTCTGATAGCCATTTGTATGTCTTCATTGGAGAAGCCTCTGTTCATATCTTCTGCCCATTTTTTTCTATGATTGCCTGTTTTGTGTGTGTTGAGTTTGAGGAGTTCATTATAGATCCTGGATATTAACCTTTTTTTAAAAAATTTTTTTCAATTTATTTATTTTCAGAAAAACAGTATTCATTATTTTTTCACCACACCCAGTGCTCCATGCAATCCGTGCCCTCTTTAATACCCACCACCTGGTACCCCAACCTCCCACCCCCCCACCACTTCAAACCCCTCAGATTGTTTTTCAGAGTCCATAGTCTCTCATGATTCACCTCCCTTTCCAATTTACCCCAACTCCCTTCTCTTCTCTAATACCCCTTGTCCTCCATGATATTTGTTATGCTCCACAAATAAGTGAAACCATATGATAATTGACTCTCTCTGCTTGACTTATTTCACTCAGCATAATCTCTTCCAGTCCCGTCCATGTTGCTACAAAAGTTGGGTATTCATCCTTTCTGATGGAGGCATAATACTCCATAGTGTATATGGACCACATCTTCCTTATCCATTCGTCCATTGAAGGGCATCTTGGTTCTTTCCACAGTTTGGCGACCGTGACCATTGCTGCTATAAACATTGGGGTACAGATGGCCCTTCTTTTCACGACATCTGTATCCTTGGGGTAAATACCCAGGAGTGCAATGGCAGGGTCATATGGAAGCTCTATTTTTAATTTCTTGAGGAATCTCCACACTGTTCTCCAAAGAGGCTGCACCAACTTGCATTCCCACCAACAGTGGAAGAGGGTTCCCCTTTCTCCACATCCTCTCCAACACATGTTGTTTCCTGTTTTGTTAATTTTGGCCATTCTAACTGGTGTCAGGTGATATCTCAATGTGGTTTCAATTTGAATCTCCCTGAGGGCTAATGATGATGAACATTTTTTCATGTGTCTGATAGCCATTTGTATGTCTTGATTGGAGAAGTGTCTGTTCATATCTTCTGCCCCTTTTTTGATATGTTTGCCTGTTTCATGTGTGTTGAGTTTGAGGAGTTCATTATAGATCCTGGATATCAACCTTTTGTCTGTACTGTCATTTGCAAATATCTTCTCCCATTCCGTGGGTTGCCTCTTTGTTTTTTTGACTGTTTACTTTGCTGTGCAGAAGCTTTTGATTTTGATGAAGTCCCAAAAGTTTATTTTCGCTTTTGTTTCCTTTGCCTTTGGAGACCAACCTTTTGTCTGTACTGTCATTTGCAAATATCTTCTCCCATTCCGTGGGTTGCCTCTTTGTTTTTTTGACTGTTTCCTTTGCTGTGCAGAATATACAGTGGAAAAAAGACAGTGTCTTCAATAAATGGTGCTGGGAAAACTGGACAGCTATATGTAGAAGAATGAACTCGACCATTCTCTTACACCGTACACAAAGATAAACTCAAAATGGATAAAAGACCTCAACGTGAGACAGGAATCCATCAGAATCCTAGAGGAGAACATAGGCAGTAATCTCTTCGATATCAGCCACAGAAACTTCTTTCAAGATATGTCTCCCAAGGCAAAGGAAACAAAAGAGAAAATAAACTTTTGGGACTTCATCAAATTCAAAATCTTCTGCACAGCAAAGGAAACAGTCAAAAAAACAAAGAGGCAACCCATGGAATGGGAGAAGATATTTGCAAATGACAGTACAGACAAAAGGTTGATATTGTATGATCTTTTGCTGTAGAAAATTTTAACCTTGAGTACTACTATATTCCGAGTCCAGTGAATCCTCCTAAAGAATGATTGTGTCTGGATATTTCCTTGGGGATCCCTGATACAATAAATCCTGACTTAAATTTTCCAAATATTGACAGAAAATATATAAAATCCTTAGGCAATTTCCATTGAATATACTCACCTTGGTTATCAATTTGTTGTACAGTATTTTGTTCTTCAGTTTCCTTTCTTTGGCTAAATGGAGGTGACAGGAAAACAGACCTCCAAAAACCTGTTAACATATTAAAAAGACTCCATTATTTTCCAATTCCTAATAAAATAAGATTGTAGAAAGGAAAAGTTTGTATGATTCTGCAGTGAAAAAAATATTTCTGATAATACTATTTTTCTTCAAATATTATATCTGTTAGTAATGGGGATCCTCTTCCCAATTTTCATGGAGTTTATTATAGTAATATTGAAAACTAAGTTAACTATATCCTGCCATAGGGGTGCCTAGGTGGCTCAGTGGGTTCAGCCCCTGACTTAATTTCTCCTCAGGTCATGATCCGTGTTGTGGAATCAAGCCCTGCACTGGGCTCTGTGCTCAGCATGGGGGTTTGCTTGAGATTATCTCTTTCCCTTTGTCTCTGCCCCTCCCCACATACACACACACACACACTCTCTCTCTCTCTCTCTCTCTTCCCCCCCTCTCACTCTCTCAAAATAAATAAAATCTTTTAAAAAATTCTACCATATACTGGTGATATATTTGCCTCATGTAAAAATTCAGCAGATTCTAAGTTCACCTCCTCTAAAAAGTCTGTAGGCAGTTTTTGTCCTAATAAATGAAATACTGGGTGTACAATTGCCTAAGAAGCACCCATTAAGATCATTACTATCGAAAACACAAAAAATGAGTGTTTGTGAGGATGTGAAATGGTATAGGTATTGGAAACCTTGTGCACCGTTAGAGTGAATGTAAAACAGTACAGCCATTATAGAAAACAGAATGGCAAATCCCCCCAAAATAAAAAAAATGTAATTATCATATGATTCAACAATTATTCTTTGATTATATATCCCCCAAATGAAAGCAGGATCTCAAAGAGATGTTTACACACTCATATTCATAGTGGTATTGTTCACAAAAGCCGAAAATGGCAGCTACACAACACCAACATCTATCCAGGGACAGATGAATGGATAAACAAATCTGGTATCTCCACATAATAGAATATTATTTATCCTTAAAAAGGAAGGAAATTCTGACATATGCAACAACATGGATGAATTCAAGGACATTATGCTGATTAAAAGAACGGAGGCAAAAATATTGTACATGAAATAAATACTTATATGAGAAGCTTAGTCAAAATCATAGAGAAAGGAAACAAACCAGCACAGGGGAAAAAAAGAGTGGCGAACCAAGAAACAGACTCTTAACTGCAGAGAACAAACTGATAACTATAAGCAGGAAGTGGATAGGGGGATGGGTTAAATAGGTGATGGGGATTAATAAGTGCACTTGTGATGGGCCCCAGGTGTTGTATGAAGTGTTAAATCACTAAATTGTAATTTAGTGAAATTAATATTACACTGAAACTAATATTATACCATATGTTAGCCAACTGGATCTTAAATAAAAACTTAAAGAAATCATAGAGAAAGGAAGTAGAATGGTGGTTGCTAGGGACTGAGGAAAGAGGGAAATGGGAAGTTACTGTTTAATGGGTATAAAATTTGCTTCACAAGATGAAAAAAGTTCTGGAGACTGGTTGTACAACAATATGAATGTATATGCCATTGAACTGTACACTTTAAAAAAGGTCAAGATGGTAAGTTTTATGTTATGCATAGTTTACCACAATTTTTTTTAATGAAAAAAACAGCTGGGGCACCTGGGAGGCTCAGTGGGTTAAATCTTCTGCCTTTGGTTCAGGTCATAATCTCAGGGTCCTGAGATTGAGCCCCACATTGGGTTCCCTGCTCGGCAGAGAGCCTGCTCCCCTCCCTGCCCCGCCACCTGCCTCTCTGCCTACTTGTGATCTTTGTCTGTCAAATAAATAAATAAAAATATTTTTTAAAAATGACTAATAATAGGCTATGGCAGGGTGTGGGGGTGAGAAGATATGGAAATATGTTCATATCAAACAATGGAGACTTCAATTCAATAATGCAAAAACGATAGTACTTGGTATAAAAATTTAAAGTATACCAAAAATTCTAAACATAATTATAACATAAGCATAGAAGTTGAATATATGTGTTATTATTAATAAGCTTTATACTGTTCTCAGGAAAGGCATTTTATAAAAAAAGATAAAATAAAAATGTGTTTTGTGGGGTGCCCAGGTGGCTCAGTCATTTAAATGTCTGACTTTGGCTCAGGTCATGATTCCAGGGTTCTGGGATTTAGCCCCCACCTCTGGCTCCCTGCTCAGTGGGTAGCCTGATTCTCACTCTCTCTCTGCCCCTCCTCTGCTCATACTCCCTCTCGCTCAAATAAATTAATAAAATCCTTAAAAAACACCTGTTTTTTAAATTAACATATAATGTATTATTTGCTTCAGGGCTACAGGTCTGTGACTCACCAGTCTTACACAATTCACAGCACTCACCATAGCATGTACCCTCCCCAGTGTCCATAACCCAGCCACCCTATCCCTCCCCATCACCCCTCAGCAACAAGATAGGACCGGGGAGGGAGACAAACCATAAGAGACTCTTAATCTCAGAAAACACGTGCTTTGTAACCAACTATTCATTTAAAAAACCTATTGTCATTTAAAATCCATGGTCAGAGGAACAACAACAACAACAAAAAAAACACCTTAATTTTCGACCTGGGACATTCAGTAAAGCCATTTTTCCTATCTCTTTACCATATGACAGCCAGAGAAGGGACACAGTGCAAGTTAACTTTAAGAAGATTGTATTGGGGGCGCTTGGGTGGCTCAGTGGGTTAAAGCTTCTGCCTCCAGCTGAGGTCATGATCTTAGGGTCCTGGGATCGAGTCCTGCATCAGGCTCTCTGCTCAGTGGGGAGTCTGCTCCCCCTGCCCCCGCCTCTCTGCCTGCTTGTGATCTCTCTCTGTCAAATAAATTTTTTTAAAAAATTAAAAATTAAAAAAAAAGAAGAGTGTATTGTTCATTTGGGAGTAAGCACAAGTAGCACAAAGAGTAATTTTTCTATACCCATGGGCTTCAACTTTATTTCTAGGATTGAAAAAATCACATTTAACCTATCAGTTTATATTTTCAACATATAACAGCTGAAGATAGGTGAATGCAGCTAGAAAAATTTTGGTTTTATATATGAAAGGTGTCACCTATGGATGGACCATATCCCAATGCATGTTTTGCAGTAATAATAGTCCACAAATTAGATACAGTCTAACTGCAAATATTTAAAATGTTTCAAAGCCTTTTATAAAAAAAAATTGGGCTCAGCTAAAGTGTAACTAATTGACCGGTTTCATGTGGAGTAATATTTTCTGTTAGATTATAAACTTCATGAAGTCACCGATGTAGATGAGATAACACTAGACTAGGAGTTTCTATGCTCTAGCTTAACCACTAATTACTTATGTGACCTTTAGGGAAGTAGTCTGTTTGAGCCTCAGTTTCCTCATTTTTGAAGCAGGTATAATAATGCTGTACTGTAGTAGCTCTTTCTAAAGTAGAAGAACATAAAGTTAAACAAGAGTAGAGATATAAGTAACATACTTAAACTTAAGAACTCAGGCTCTGGAATCAGATAAACCGTTTTGAAGTCCAGAAAAACTCACTTGAATATTTTTGTTTTACTGTTGTCCACTGTAAAATTGGGATAATACTTTCTTCTTAGCTGAAAGATAGTATACCTTCATGTTTAACAACATAGATTTTGAAGCATGGGTTCATGTCCTGTAATTTACTGTGTTACTTTGGTTAATTATATAACTTCTTTGTGCCTCAGTTTTTCATTGGTAAACTAGAAATTATAATAGTGCCGACCTCCTAGGGTTGCTGTAAGGTTTTAAAGAATTCACATGTGTAAATGAATTCACATTTAATGAGTTCACATGTGTTACTCTACTTTAAAAATATATGATATGGAGAAGTCAGTATTATATAGGATAATTTCAAAGAATTATGTGTAAATAGCATATTAAAATAGGAAACACTGATCATACATTAAATATATATTATTTCAAATACTCTATTTTTTGAAAAGTCTCTGGAGTCTATTGAAGCACAAAACTTCTTGTTATATTTTCAGAGGGAAGTTTTCTTATGAATGTTTTGGGGTCAAGTTCTTAGTTTTCTTCCCATGCCTTGAATTGTAAGACTCTGTAGAAAATGTTTAATATGAAGAAAAACATTTTCTGAAATGATAATAGTTCCTTTGTCTTAAGCATACCTTAATACAATGGCTTAGGAAATGGAGAATTATAATTTAATGTGATAAAGTAAATGTGACTAACAAGGTAAAAGCCAACTATTTATTGAAAATTATGAAGCTGTTATAATATTTTTTTATTTTATAAATATTTGTAATCATCATATATAATTATTTTATAATTTTTATAATAATTGAGAAAAATTTTGAGAAAAGTAAGTTAAGCTGGTTGTTTATATAGTTAGACTTGGATACTTCTTTTCACAGCAACTAATAGTGGGGAAAAGTTTATGGCAATTTCTATTCACCCATTCCAGAATAATGGGAACAAAATTCAACATGTTGTTTTCTAGGCCACAATAACTGTCCTTGCTAATAATTCTCTAATTTTTCTTCTTTTAAGAAGCAGATAACTGAAGAGAGATGATTTGCCTCATTTTTTATAAAGATTTTATTTTAAGTAATTTCTACACCCAACATGGAGATTGAGCTTACAACCAACCCCAGGATCAAGAGTCACATGCTTTACTGACTGAGCCAGCCAGGTTTCCCTATTTTTTATTTTATTATTTATTTGTCAGAGAGAGAGAGGGAGAAAGAGAAAGAAAGAGCGAGCACTGGCAGACAGAAAGTATTTGCCTATTTTTTAAAAAAGCATGGGGTGTTATATGCAACTGATGAATTATTGAACACTACATCTGAACCTAATATGTACTATATGTTGTCTGATTGAATTTAAATTAAGAAATGAAAAAAGTAAAAATAAACTGAATGGAAATCTAGGATTAAAATGCCTTTTCTCTGAGTTTCTTATGAAATGCTCTCAGGCCCAAAGCTGTTAACGCTACTGACATATTGAAAGTGTCATCCTATTATTAATTACACTTGTAAACAAGCTACTTTCAAAAGCCACATGCATTTAAGCTTACCCTGAGGACGATTACCCTTTTTGCGAGCACCTAGCCTTTGTGCTTCATTTTCTGAGTCAATGTGGTGTCTTTCATTGTCAGATACAATCTTGTGCTCTTGTTCACTGTCAGACCACATGAGTGATCTTTTCTTCCCTTCATCCATCTGAAGTCTCTTATTTTCAAATATCAAACACTGTTCCTTCTCCATCTCCATCATGTGTGTTTCACTTTCAAACTCATTTTTTTGAAGATCATCTCTATATTTTTCAGAGCTATGCTGAAGTCTTTCAGACCTAAATTGAGATTTTCTAGAGCTATCCTGACAGCTATCAAAGTCCAATTTTTGTCTTTCAGAATCAGCCAAGCCTCTTTTAGATTCAAACCTGAAGTCCATCCATAATCCTTCCAAGTCAGAGGCCTTTTGGCAATCTTCAGGCTTCATCATGTGTTTTGTAGAATCAGAGACTATCCCCAGGCTTTCAGAATCTAAGTCCATTGTATGCTTTTCAGACCAAGAATCCATCCAGTGCCCCTCAATGTCAGTGCCGGCATCCAGGACATGTTCCATAGCTGATGAGGCTAGCCCATATCTTTCTGAGCCTGAGTCCATCTCACATGGTTCAGAATCAGAGTCTGTCATATATCTCTTAGATCTAATCTTTTCCTGGTGTTTTTCTTCCCCCATCAGATGCACCTCAGATGCAGAAGCTGAGTCCATTCCGTACTTATCCATGTCTGAGTCCATTACATCCCTCTTAGAATCAGAGAGCATCCAACTTTGTTTGGTCTCCATCAGTCTTTTTTCAGATTCCATCAGGCGTTTTACAGAATCTAAAGCAATTTGGCATTTTTCTGCCTTCAGCAGGTGTTTCACAGATGCAGAAGCAATTGGACATTTTTCTGTGTCTGAATCCATTTCTGATCTTTCATTGTCAGAGTTCAACACATAGTTTTCAGAGTCAGAGTCTGCCAAGTATTTTTCTGAATCCGAGTCCATCCAGTATTTCAAAGAGTCAAAGTCCATCTGAGATTGCTCAATTCCCTCTAGTTGTTGTTCTGACTCTATCAGATCTTTCAAAGGTCCTGAAGCCATCTGGCATTTTTCTGCTTCTAGCAGGTATTTCATTGAGTTTGAGGCCATGGGGCATTTTTCTGAGTCTGAGTCCATTCCCCATATTACTGACTCAGAGTCTTTTAAGTGTTCTTCTAAGTCAGATTCCAAACCAATGCCTCTATCAGAGTCAGAATCAATCACACATCTTTCAGAGCCAGAGTCCAGTGGCGGGGTGTCATTTTCAATTATTGTTAGGTCCTGGAGACTTTTATAGTCCAAAGAACTGGCTGAAGTTTCAGAAATTTTTGTGTCTGAAGCTTCTGTTTCAGACTTGCTTCCTTCATCATGTGACACCATAACTGCTCTTTCATTACTTGAAGAAAAGACAAACATGAATGCCTTAAAAATATTCATCAAATGTTAAATGTCAAACGTTTTCTTTGTTGAAAACCTCTCTGTAGGAAAATATTATAGAGTATATATTTATATTAGACTGTAGAAAGCAAGAAACACCACCAACATTCTTGTGAACAAACTGGAAGAATATCAGTGTAAGCAGGTTTTACACTTACTTGAATTTACCCTCACATTAACTGTTCTCCATTACAACTGACAGCTTGCCTAGGATACTTCCTTGCAATGTATTATTTTCTTGTCCCTGTCTAATTAATGCATCATTATTTTGGGAATTGAATATCATGTTAAAAATGTAGTGGGAGATAAACTAATTTTATATTCTACTTCAAGTTAATATGGTATGTTTGTAGATCTGGTTATTAGTGAGGCTTACCTTAGAGCATTGAGCCTTTTTAGGAAAAAATATTCAAATTTGTCAGGTGCTATTTCTATTGGAAGGGACACATGTTGAAGTGTAAATACAGGTTCACTTGACGAACTAATTGTAGTTATTGGCTGCAAAGCAAAAACAAAATAAATCATAAACCAAGTTATACTTTCTCAGGTGGATTTACCATGAAACACAGAACACTGAGGAATTTTGATTGAGGGGAAGATACCACTTAATTAGCAGTACTTGTGCTTAAGGGTAAGTCATGGTGAGAACCTCTCCAAAAAAGTAAAACTTCACAACTAATATTTAAGTATAAGCGTGAACATGATAGATACATTATGAGATAGCTTCCTAGCCTCTACTTTTCCAAGAACTAATGGTCATTTCCAATGCTGCATTGGTACTCTGTTACCCAGTCCCTTGGTTGTATGAAGCTGGAATTTGACCCAAATAGGGGTAGATTCTCTTTCCTGGGGATTTAGAGTTAGAATTCAGAAGTTATTTGTTTGTTTGTTATTCTTGTTGTTATTCTGCTGGTTGTCTGAAATGGGGATAGGCAATCTCAGGCACCACCACCACCACCACCACAACAACAACAAAGCAAACAAACAAACAATGTTTGTCATATGCCTACAGAAGTAGAAAAAAGCCAATTGTGTAGACAATGTGAAGAAAAAAACAGCCATAAATAAAGGAGGTTGAAACAAGAGAACATATGTCTCTAGAGAAACAGAAGAAAACATTTTTCTTGATTCCAGTGCCTCCTAAGTGTTTACTTTCTGCCCTTGAGTTCTCCATGGTAATCATGATCCCTGGCTTGAGTTCTTATCAGACCATTTCGGTTTTGCTCAAGCTAGTATGAATAGGATTTTGTTCTTTTCAACCAAAAGGACTCTCACAGGCATCATAATTACTGTTAATATTCCACTGTTAGCTTCAAAGTAGAACACACCTAATAAGTATGTCTTTTATGTAAAGAAAGAGTCCAATCACAGAAGAGAACGTTGAAGAATGATCAAAATGAATTTTATCTATGCAAAAAGCTTTATTCCATTTTCAATGAAAACTGAGCAAAAAATTATAGACTTACAACATTAATTTAGATATGATATAAGAAAAAATATTCCATGAGATTTAATATACTCTCCAATTGATTATAATAAAAGGTTTGGAATCTGTCTCAGCAGATAATTATGAAGCTCACATGAGATAATGATTAAGAGAAAACACTCACTATGAAAACAGGTAAAGACATAAAATGTAAAAGATTAACATAAGAAATAGAAAGGTAATGTTGATGTACATGGCAAACAAACATGAAAAATATTGACATTTGCACAACCTAGGGAAAACAGATAACAAACTGCAGGTGCTTCTAAACATTGATCTAAAACATGTCACTATGTAGAATTTCTTTGACTCCTATTCTCAAATCATACTAATAGCTTTTCCATTATTATTGCAATTCATTAATTTTCATCAGCTTGAAAGTCAAGATAAAAATTAAAGGGCGAAGAAAACTATAAGCAGATTTTATTCAAGGGGTGCCTGGGTAGCTCAGTTAAACACTGCCTTCTGCTCGGGTCGGGATACTGGAGTCCCAGGATCAAGCACTGCATCAGGCTCCCTGCTCGGGAGAGAGTCTGCTTCTCCCTCTGCCCCACTGTGCTCATTCTCTCTCTTTCTCTTAAATAAATAATTAAAATATTTTTTAAAATATTAAAATATTTTATTCAACTATACATAATATATGCTTAATAAAATAATATTTGCCTTTATAAATTGGTAACTAATATATTTTCATGTATTATATTTATCAGGCTACCAGGCCACCTGAGGAATTATACAGATAATGTTTCTGCTCTTTCGAAAAGAACCTAGGGCAGCTACATATTCTACTACATTGATAAAAAACTCTAACAGAAAATACAGTAAATATGGAATTCACAGTGTTTATTTAGGATTGGCATACTGCCTGAAGTTTTGGCTACTATGACTGCCTTTTGGAATACTAAACCAAATATGTTCTTTAGCAGGAATACTTTCAAAGATGGTACAGAGTATTAGAAAGTTTAAGTGTTCTTCCCAGTAATACCACTTTCTAGAGATGACACTTTTTTTTTTGAAATATATTTTTGCTAGTTAATTAAACTTCAACTTTGAAATATATTTTTGCTAGTTAATTTAAACTTCAATTAGCATCAAAAGAAGGGGAAGGATATTTACAAATTCATTAATTAGAACCCTGTAAAAGCTAACCTACCTTTATCTCCAAGACTGTCCTTTCCTGAGAACTGTAATTCTGTACAATACTGAGACATTTTAATTGAGAGAAAAAAATTGTTGTGAAAACTAAATTCAAATAGATTGTTAAATGAATGTGTCCAACTAATGAATCTATATAAAGTTGCCCCCTCTTTCTAGACAATTGCTTCTTTCCTCTACAGAATATTAATTCTACAGGTTTTTTTTATTATGTTCAGTTAGTCAACACGTAGTAGAACATCATTAGTTTTTGATGTAGTGTTCAATGATTTATTAGTTGCATATAAAATCCAGTGCTCATCACAACACATGCCCTCTTTAACACCCATCACCTGCTTACCCCATCTCCCCAATCCCCCTCCCTTCTGTAACCCTCAGTTTGTTTCCCAGAGTCCAAAGTCTCTCACAATTTGTCTCCCTCTCTGATTTCTTCCCATTCAGTTTTCCATCCATTCCCCTATGGTCTTCCACACTATTCCTAATGTTCCACATATGAGTAAAACCACATGATAATTGTATTTCTCTGCTTGACTTATTTTACTCTACTGTTTTATACTGTACACTAAACCAATTTTCAGTCAAGCCTGTAAAGCTCTGTGTAAAGGTGTATATCCTTGTTTTTCCTTTATCTATATCTGCTATTTTACTGCATCTTATATAGAACTAAGTTGTAATTTCATTCTATAATCTTGAAAAATTAGTTTAGTTATTAAGATGAAGAGATTTATTAGACCATTTCTTTATATGATGACATCAGTGCCATGGCCACACACCTGTAATATACAGTTGTATCCTAATTAGCCATTGTTCTAAATGAAATGGACTCATGGGTTATGTAGGCCTCAGAGTGTAAAATATGACTCCCAGGTGAACCCCCAAGTGCATGGGGAATGGGAAAATAATGAAGGGGTTTCATTAACAAGCTATATTATATAGGAAGCTTTTTCTCCATAATCTGTGCTTTTCTAGTAAAAAGTATCATTGTGTAACTAATGTTAATCCTTAATGAAATTACTTAAAAAGGAAGTCAAGGCATGTGAATTGTAAAATTTTGAGGATTTTAAGGTAAATAGGGAGTTTAAGGGGAGCAGGGATAGTTCACAGCAAGGAGCCCCTTCAGTTTCTAAAAGAAGTAGGGCCTGTAGTCATGAAACTTAATTCTTAAGTGGTCCTCCTTTTGGTAAGCTATCCCCACCACTATACATTGTACATTTCCCTAGTGGTTTACTTTGGGAAAGTACCATTAGTAAGAATGCCCATTCACAATTTGATGTCAAGGAAAGAAGCTAGAATATCCAAGTATTTTCAACAACCACCCTAAGTAAGTACAGCCTAGTTTAAGAGAAAAAAATGAGTTAGATGAAATATTGAAATATTGAAATATTAGCCCTGTGAGCTAAATCCAGCCTACTCTCTGTTTCTGTATGCCCCAAGAGCAAAGGAAGACTTTCATGCTTTAAAATTGTAAAAAAGTGAAGTGCAAAAGGTCTATTGGCCCATCATGGGGAACAGTTCCTTCAACAGTTGAGGAGATAGTGTTTTGGCCTGAAAAGCCCCAAATATTTAAGAACTAGTCCTTTACAGAAGAAGTATGCCATCCTCTGAACTACATGATTTCCAATGACTTTTCTGACTCAGAGTCCATGAGCTTGTTTGTAAGCAGGATTAATAGCCTTTTTAAAGTACTCTAAGATGGTTTCCCATGTAGAGAAATGACCAATTTGCTTAAATTTCTGAGATTCAGGGGCTTCTTCTTCTTCTGTTTTTTTCCTTAGACATTTTTTTTTAAGATTTTATTTATTTATTTGACAGGCAGAGATCACAAGTAGGCAGAGAGGCAGGCAGAGAGAAAGGAGGAAGCAGGCTCCCTGCTAAGCAAAGAGCCCGATGTGGGGCTCGATCCCAGAACCCTGGGATCATGACCTGAGCCGAAGACAGAGGCTTTAACCCACTGAGCCACCCAGGTGCCTCATCCTTAGACATTTTTCAAATTAATTAATTTTTTTCAGCATAACAGTATTCATTGTTTTCGCACCACACCCAGTGCTCCATGCAATCCATGCCCTCTCTAATACCCACCACCTGGTTCCCCCAACCTCCCACCCCCCGCCCCTTCAAAACACTCAGATTGTTTTTCAGAGTCCATAGTCTCTCATGGTTCAACTCCCCTTCCAATTTCCCTCAACTCCTTTCTCAGGGGCTTCTTTTTGCATCTTTAATGGTACTGAAGTCATAGAGTAGTTTTCCCCTAGAGAAATTTGTGATTTATGCATCTAAAAATATGATTTGTGAGTTGCTTAAGAGAGATTTTCTGGATTGAGGAAAAAAAGTTATCCAATTAATTCACAAACACTATACATGGAGAAGCCTTCTTACATTAAAAGACTTCATAGAGGGGTGCCTGGGTGGCTCAGTTGGTTAAGCATCTGCCTTCAGCTCAGGTCATGATCTCAGTGGTCCTGGAATCAAGCCCCGGGTTGAGCTCTCTGCTCAGCAGGAAGTCTGCTTCTCCCTCTGCCACAATACCCTGCAGCTCTTACTTGCTTTCTCTTGCTCTCTCTTGCTCTTTATATCTCAAATAAAAAAATTAAATCTTAAAAGAAACTTTATGGAATTATAAAGTGTTGAACCACCCAAGATTTTTTTTTTTTTGGTCCTACACCTAAAAGCTGATTCTAAGAGATGCCAAGAGAGTAATGGGGTTGATTCTTAATAATAGACTTTGTTTCCAGAAGAATGGAAATAGGGATCTACATCCAATGGGATGTGTCTACAAAGACAGTATATAACAAATAACACTCCTCCTTCCTACAAAATGAAAGCTTTCCATTTTTATTTTACAAGCCTCACAGTGCAATCTTCATCCTGTGAGTGAGATAACTGGATATAATATAATCTAGTCACTTCTTCATTTGACAATACTGTCATCTCTCCCTACTGAAATCTCTTTTAGTCATACGTATTTTGTCAAACTACTCTATAATGTTGGGGTCGATTCCATGTTAAAACATGTTAACCCCCTAGGGCCTGCCTGGGCCTACTTAGCCATAGTGACTCCATGTCGCCTAGGTAGACATTTTGTTGTCTAGAAAAGTTATTGCTCTCGGTTCCAGGTAACTGTTACTAAAACACAACACCTAAAACAAGGTAACTGTTACTAAAACACACACCTAAAACAAGGCCAATTCCAGGTAACTATTACTAAAACACATACCTAAAACAAGGCCATTGGTAACCGTTACTAAAACACACAGGTAGGAGACATCCAATCAGCCAAAGCCTCATATGCAGATGTCTACGATTGTGCCCTATAAAAACTAGCCTGTAAGACCAAGGGGTGTCGCTCTCTTCGGAGGCGGCCCTGGCTGGTCAGTCTGACTTCTAATGCTTGGCATAGAATAAAGCTTTACATAACTTTCACTTTGTCTCAGCCTCATGTCCCTGGCCGGTCAGCCTAACTTCTAATGCTTGGCATAGAATAAGGCTTTGCATAACTTTGTCTCAGTCCCGTTCCTTTGATAACGGACCCAACATATGGGGGCTCGTCCAGGATCAAACAACGAGAACTGAGCCAGCATCAGAATTTCTGGGAAAATCCTCCGGGGGTAAGATCTCCATATTCTGTGAGATCTGCTCTGTTTGGTTGTGGAGCTCCAGGGTATGGCCCACTGGGGAGAAGCTGGACGCAGCCATGCTCCCCAGAGCTGGAGTGGATGTGGGGACGCCCCATCCCTCTTCTGGTAGATCGTCTGGGGGTCTAAGCCCCCTTAGGCAGTCATCTGGGTCTGTAGTGGGCCGGGTAACCCCCGTCTGTACGGGGCAGGGAAAACCCCCACCAGCGGGTGAGGTCCGCTGGGTCTCTGTCTTTGTCTTGTCTTTTTGTTGTCTGTTTTGTTACTCGTTTCTAGGGGACCGAGAAAATCCCCACCGGCGAATGTTTGTAGGGGACTGAGAAAATCCCCACCAGCGGCAGGTTCTAGGTAAGGGCCGCTGGGTCTGTGGTTGTCTGTATCTTGTCTTTTTGTTGTCATAATGTTATGTTGTTTGTAGTGTTTGAAAAAAATGGGACAAGCAGAGAGTAAGGGGACTCTGACTTTCATCTCTCCGTTCCTCCTAATAGATGTGGGACTTCTCCCTTGCTCATTTCTTATGTTAATGGCTATAACTGGAGCCAACTGTGGTTGGTCTAACTCGAGACAGAGACTTTAAGGAATATTCCCAAGCAGCTGCCAAAACTCCCTTTGTTTAGGGGAAGTTCCTTGCCTTCTCTGGCCCGACCTCGACTGCCTAACCCTTCTCCCTTGCTGGCGGGGCCTTCTGGCAGCACTTTGTTTGTTCTGTCTCCTCCTTCTGTTTCTGCACCAACTTGGGTGCAGCCTGCATAACTGGCTTCTAGACCATCCTCGGTGCTTCCTGCACCACGGCTCCTTCTCTCTTCACGGTCAAGAAACAAAAAGAGCACCCCCTGGACCTAACACCCCCCACTCCAGATATTCCCACCCGTGTCTCAGGTAAACATTAAAAATGGAGTGGGTCCAGGTGAGACGTAAATCAGTATTTAAACTAAATTAAGTTTGTTGGTTTAATTAAAATAGACATGGCTTTAAAGTTACATCAGTAAATGTGAAACTTCAAAGTTTACTGAAGGTCAAATAAGCTCATGTTATTTGTTAAAATCTGTTAGCAAAGAAATAACTGAACTGATGATTAACTGTCTATCTCAAAGTTTTAATGGATAATTGTTAAAATAGCTTTCAAGGTCTTTAGTAACCTGAAACACTAAAGGTTTACTTGGATGACAAATGGAATTAAATTTGTTGAACATCTAGGTCTTAACCAAATGGGATAAAATACTAAAGCATTAATTACTGGAACCAGGTTTATGCTTCTGAGTTCTTACTGCAAAGAAACTAAAAATATTTAAATCTGTTGATAAACATGTTTTGTGCTTAACTGATTCATAAATTTGCCATCTACAGAATTCTGTTGTAACTGTTCACAACTGGTTAATACTTAGCCATCATTAGAGACTAACGTGTTTCTAAGAATAAAAAAATTCTAACTGTAACTAAGACTGAAGAAAGTAAAAAAAAACCCACCCTATATATAAAAAGTAGGAGATACAAAAAAGGGGGGGGGGAATAAAAATACATTTCGTTAAAGATAAAAGGTAATTTTGTCCTAAATGAGATAATTATTTTAAAAAAATGACTTGGGACAAAACTTAGATGCAAAAGTGTTGTAAAAGTTTTATGAAGAAAAATATTCAAAAAAAAATTTTAGGTATGGTCAGGACAGACTAAAATTAAAATGAATTTTAAAATGTAGCACATCAGAATAATAAATCACATAAAATGACTCCATGTATTCTAGATTACCAAAAGAAAAACACCATTAAGGATTTTATTAAAAGTTTTAATGTTATCTAAAAAAAAAAAAAAGAGAAAAGGCAGTTGACTGATGACTGATAGTAAGTTTAGAAAAATTGTACATACACAAAAAAGAGGGCTTAAGAGAGTAAATAGTTTTTTCTTAAAATAAAAATATCTGGTTGCACCAGAACTTGAAAGAAAATAATAAAAACTAAACTTGAGGGTATTTAGTAAGTCATAAAATCTTGGGGAAAGAGACCTTTATTTGCCTTGGTTTATAAGTTTAAAATAGAACAATAAAATATGTTGGAAATTTAACCATAATAGATCAGCTTTGATGGATGTATTCACAAGAAAAAAAAAGACTAAAGCCCTGTGTCATGGCAAATCTATATTGGTGATCCAGAGACTAAAGGGACCATGGTTCAGAGCCCCTTCCCAAACCTCAGGTAAAAACTCAGGTGGAGGGGAAATCAACTGATTTTTTGATGGACATGGGAGCCCAATTTTCATCATTACTAGAATCTATGAGAAAACGATCTGAAGAGGAAGTCTGGGTACACAGGGAAAATGGCACAAAAGGACATAAATAAACAACAGAAAAGACCTTAAATTTGGCCTACGGCTGTTCGCATCAGTACTCCCTCCCCTGGGAAGCAAAGAAAGGGATCTCCATAAAACACACCTTTGCCTCCCGTCAAAAGGCCGAAACTGGGGAGTACCGACCCATTCAGGACTTGCAGAAAGTAAACAAATGGATTAAAGATATCCACCCGATGGTGCCTAACCCCTATACCCTACTCTCCCTCCTGAGCCCCAAGAGAACCATGTATACTGTCTTAGATCTCAAGAATACAAGAAAGTCTCACCCCCTCTTTGCTTTTGAGTGGTCCAACCAACAGAAAATGTTCCAAGGCCAGCTCACCTGGACAAGAACAAATGCCCGAGTGATGGGGTATCAGGCCCTCTTCCTCAATGAACTGAAAGTGACTTTCCATTCCCCGGTGGTGCTAAATCCAGCCATGTTGCTGCCAGAGGAGCTAACTGACCACAGTACTTGCTAACAGCCGCAGAGATCTATAAGTCATGCTTGCGGGGGACAAGCCACTTATTTAGGCTTTGATCTCCAGGAAGGAGTGCGTTTACTGTCTGAGTCCAGGAAACAGGTAACCAACGGATACCCCTGCCCCACCCACACTACTGCGGGGAGGTCCTAACCCAGGTCACAGGAATAAGGCCGGATTTCAGAAACACTCCCCTCCCGGACATGGAGATGACTTTGTTCACAGACGGGGGTAGCTGCATGGCGGATGAAAAGAGGTATGCGGGGGCTGCGATGGTTTCTCCTGAGCAGGAACTCTACAAAGCGGCCCTGCCACACATCTCTAGGAACAACAGGTATGTCTTTGCTACTCTCCATATACATGGGGCTATTTATTTAAAAAGGGGCTTATTAACAGCAAAAAATAAATAAATAAATAAATAAAAATAAAAATAAAAACAAAGAAAAAAATACTAGCTCTCCTCCAGACTATTTGGGACTCGAAAGGTGGCCGTGATGCATTGCCTGGGACACCAGAAGGGGACTGATCTGGTTTCAAAAGGAAACTAATTAACAGATCTAACAGCAAAGCAAGCAGCCAGGAAAATGAATCAAAAACTGGTTACACTCCCGGCTCCAGCCCTACCAGAAAAAACAGATTATTCAGAGGAAGATTTAAAATATTTACAAAAATGGACTAAATTAGACTATAAAGGGGACTGAGCTAAGACCAGGACAAAAAAGTTAATTCTTCCTTGAAGACTTAAAAAAAAAAAAAAATTAGTAAACCAAATACATCAGGGTTCTCATTTAGGGACATGGAAACTTTAAAAATCTCATGGGCAAGCAATTTCAGGTATCTAAATTAGGGTATATGGCTCAGGATATAGTTAATAGATGTGCTCAATGTCAGGCAGTAAAAGCGGAAAAACTAGGAAAAAAAAAGAAAGAAAAAGAGGTAGGGAACGAGGAATTTATTGGGAAGTAGATTTTACAGAGATAAAACAGGAAAAATATGGACACAAGTATATGTTAGTTTTTATAGATCATTTTCAGGCTGGGTAGAGGCTTTTTCCACCAAACAAGAAACGGCAGGAATGGTAGCCAAAAAAAAACTACTACAAGAAATAATTCTTAGGGTTGGGCTGCCTCTCGCGATCGGGTCAAACAATGGTCCTACATTTGTGAGCTCAGTCTCACAGGCATTAGCCTAGGCCACAGGCACTAACTGGAATCTACATTGTGCCTACCGGCCCCAGAGTTCCGGACAAGTAGAAAGAATGAGCTGGACTCTTAAAAAAAAAAAAAAAAAACCTTGACAGAGTTAATTCTAAAAACTGGCGGTGGATGGATGATCTCCTTCCCTTCGCCCTCCTTAGGGCACGATGTACACCCTACTTAAACAAGGTTACCCCATTTAAAATTATGTTTGAGAGACCCCCTCCACTCTGCTTATGGCTACAAAAGGTTACCCTAACAAAAATGACTGATCAGTCTATATTCCAGTCACTACAGGCACTACAGTATGTCTTAAAAAAAGCCCATGCAGGGATCCAAGCTGCCTACACTGAGATGGAGACAAAGATGGAACAACAGCCTTACCACCCCAAAGATTTGGATATGCCGCCACCGAGTGAAAAACTTGAAGTATCATTGAAAGGGACCATTTACTGTCATCCTATAGAGGGCCCTACGGATTCCAGCATCTTGCTGCAGAAATAAAATGGACAAAACCTGCGGTTCCCATCCTAATTTCAGCACTAACTGATTCTTTAAAAAGTCAAAGAATTGACTAATCTCGAAAGAAAAGAGGGGGTTATTGGGGTCGATTCCACATTAAAACATGTTAACCCCCTAGGGCCTGCCTGGGCCTACTTAGCCATAGTGACTCCATGTCGCCTAGGTAGACATTTTGTTGTCTAGAAAAGTTATTGCTCTCGGTTCCAGGTAACTGTTACTAAAACACAACACCTAAAACAAGGTAACTGTTACTAAAACACACACCTAAAACAAGGCCAATTCCAGGTAACTATTACTAAAACACATACCTAAAACAAGGCCATTGGTAACCGTTACTAAAACACACAGGTAGGAGACATTCAATCAGCCAAAGCCTCATATGCAGATGTCTACGATTGTGCCCTATAAAAACTAGCCTGTAAGACCAAGGGGTGTCGCTCTCTTCGGAGGTGGCCCTGGCTGGTCAGTCTGACTTCTAATGCTTGGCATAGAATAAAGCTTTACATAACTTTCACTTTGTCTCAGCCTCATGTCCCTGGCCGGTCAGCCTAACTTCTAATGCTTGGCATAGAATAAGGCTTTGCGTAACTCTGTCTCAGTCTCGTTCCTTTGATAACGGACCCAACAATAACATATGAAAGATCAGTACGGCCTAAAATGATCACAGACCTGGGGCACCTGGGTGGCTCAGGGGGTTAAGCCTCTGCCTTCGGCTCAGGTCATGATCTCAGGGTCCTGGGATCAAGCCCTGCATCAGGCTCTCTGCTCAGCAGGAAGCCTGCTTCCTCCCTCTTTCTCTGCCTGCCTCTCTGTCTACTTGTGCTCACTGTCAAATAAATAAACAAAATCGTTAAAAAAAATAAAAAATAAATAAAATGATCACAGACCTAAAAATATAAGGGAGTATTTCAAGTTACATGCCAAAAAACAATAAACATTATTATGAAATGATTACTTTCTATTGGTCTGAATTTTTCTTTTTCCGTATACATATATTTAATTGTTTCCTAAATCTTTTCTAGTTATCTATTACTTCAGCAATATGCTTGAATTACAAGTTCTATGTAACATGAATATGATTTTATTATGCAAATATAAACCTTTAAAAGTTAGCAACTTTCAGGTTTCCAACAGCAATACAATATTTCAACCTTTTATACTTACTGAGTCATGTTGCACTCTTAAAAAATATATTGGAAAAGACACTCCAGAGAAAAACAAATTTATAGTAGGTGCTAAGTAATCTGTAAGCAAGATATTTATTTATTTTTAAAAAGAATTTATCCAAGTAGAGAAAGAAAGAGAGAGAGAGAGTGCAAGTGAGTGCACGAGCTAGGGGAGGGACAGAGGGACAGGGAGAGAGATGAATTGTAAGTCAACTCCACACTGAACATGCAGCCCAGTGTGGCTCTTGATCCCAGGACCCTGAGATCATGACGTGAGCTAAAATCACGAGTCAGATGCTTAACTGACTGAGCCACTCGGGCAACTCAAACAAAATATTTATTTAAAATATGTTTCTTATTATTTGTGATTGTGAAAGTATAAGATTATAAATTAAAAGAGATCTATGTTTTATATAAAACATTTATTCTCTATAAAATTTAAAGATCCTGATACCCTGATAAAGAGCCTGATAAATTTATACATCCTGATAGAAATATTTAAATGTGAGAAATATATTATATTATATTAGAAATATATATTAGATTATATTAGATTACATTAGATTTCTAATATATATATTAGAAATATATATTAGAAATAGATTAAAGTAATTTTGATAAAAATGTTCCCATCAGTTTTGCCTTGGATTGTCTCCCAGTTCTTTCCTAGTACATTTACTGTATTATAGGAATCACCCACAGGGATATGATTAACAGTACGAGCTATGGAATTAGACTGAGCTGGGTTCAAGTTTGGGCTTTGCTATTTATTTTTGTGTGAACTTAGGGAAGTCATTTAACCTCTCGGTGGCTTTGTTTCCTTTTCAATAAAGTGAGGATGAAAGAGTTGATGTCGCTTTTTAACAGCAACAGAAACAATCAACAGAACTAAAAGACAACTTACTAAATGGGAGAAGGTATTTGCAAATGACATCTGACAAATGGTTAGTATCCAAAATACATAAAGAACTTACACAACTCAATGCAAAAAAAATATAATAATCCAATTAAAAATGGGCAGACATGAACATTTCTCCAAAAAAGACATACAGATGACTATCAGATGTGTAGACAGATGACTACACATGAAAAGATGCTCAACGTCACTCATCATCAAGGAAGTGCAAAATTACAATGAGGTATCACCTCACACCTGTCAGAATGGCTAAAATCAATAGCACCAGAAACAATAAGCATTGGTAAGAGTATGGTGAAGATAGAACCCTCTTGTACTGTTGGCATGAATGCAAACTGGTTCAGCCAATGTGGGAGACAGTATAGAGATTCTTCAGAAAAATTAAAAATAGAACTACCCTATGATCCAGGAACTTTCCTATTGGGTATTTACACAAAGAATACAAAAACACAAATTTGAAGGGATACATGTACCTCTATATTTTTTGCAGAATTATTTACAATAGCCAAATTGTGGAAGCAGCCCAAGTGTCCATAGATAGATGAATGGATAAAGAAGATATGATACACACACACACACGAATATTAATTAGTCATATAAAGAATGAAATCTTGCCATTTGCAACAAAATGGATTGAGTTAGAGAGTATAATGCTAAATGAAATTAGTCAGTCAGAAAAAGACAAATACCATATGATTTCACTCATATGTGGAATTTAAGAAACAAAAAAAAATGAATAAAGAGAAAAAGACAAAAAAACAGACTCTTAACTATAGAGAACAAACTGGTAGTTGCCAGAGGGGAGGAGGGTGAGGGGAATGGGTGAATTAAGTGATGGGGATTAAAGAGTACACTTATCATGATGAACATTGAGAAATGTCTACAATCATTGAATCACCTGAAACTACTGTATTATACACCTGAAACTACTATAACACTGTATATTAACTCTATTGGAATTAAAATAAAAAAAAACAAAAAAAGAGTTGATGTGAAGATTTTAAGAGATATAATTGGATTATAGGGTTATAATTGTTGAACACAATGGTAATAGAGTGCTTTATATGTACTTATTGTTATCATTATTAATCATTCAGTTTCAAATTATCTTTTTTTTAAGATTTTATTTATTCATTTGACAGAGAGAGAGAAAGCACAAGCTGGCAGAGAGGCAGGCAGAGAGAGTTCAAAGCAGCTCTCCACCAAGCAGAGAGCCCGAAGTGGGGCTCGATCCCAGGACCCTGAGACCACAACCTGAGACGAAGGCAGAGGCCCAACCCACTGAGCCACCCAGGCGCCCCCAAATTATCTGTTAAGTTATAAAGTAGCTAAGAAAATTCTGTTTTATGGTAATTTGACTGAGTATTGGTTAGTGTTTTACTGAGTTAAATAATTAGTATATTATAGGGTAGAAGAAATTTAAAATATTTAGTGACCAAGAACATTCAGTTTTTGTGGCTATATGCCTGCTTAGGGAGATAATGGGCTATGTGACTCATGCTTTGTCTGCTATTACTCAGAACATTTTCCCTTTTCAGTTAATTTAATTTACATTTGTTTTGTTGGGTTTCTATAATAATTATAGAAGTAATTTTCATCCACAAAATTAGAGATTACATTCTGGTTGCTTCCTAGAACAGCTTTATATTTTGATACAGTCAATGAATAACAAATAGCGGATATGATATACCTTAATACATTTTTTAAGGCTGAGAGGACTAATTTTTTTTTTAAAGATTTTATTTATTCGACAGACAGAGATCACAAATAGGCAGAGACACAGACAGAGAGAGAGGGAAGCAGGCTCCCCGCTGAGCAGCTAGCCCGATGTGGGGCTCGATCCCAGGACCCTGGGACCATGACCTGAGCTGAAAGCAGAGGCCTTAACTCACTGAGCCACCCAGGTGCCCCGAGGACTAAATTTTTTTAAAAAAATAAATCCTCCTTTCCCACGCAAATCAGACAGTTCCAAATGAGAAGTAAGATGCAGTAGTTAGACTTCATTGATTAGTGATTTGATGTTATGATGATGATGATCTGATGTCAATATGCTTGTGAAGGTGTCCAACTGAATCACTCTACAGATGTTCATGCTTTCTGAAACATAATTATAGGGTCCCATTTTTCTTAAATGTATTTAAGAGTATAAGACTGATGTAGAAGTAAGTTCTCCAACTGGCAATTTATGGTATATTTGTCATTACATGAAAATGGTAGAATATATGAGTAGCTAAAGACAAAAGATGTCTCATATTCACAAATACAAAAACACAATTACGAAAGTTATGTACTACAGTTATGTCGATCTCACTGTTCAAAATTATGAGTTAGCCTAAATATTTCCTTATGACTTTACAAGTATCAACATATGTATTGATTGAATTTGACTCCCTAAAATAAAATATAATATTTGTGAGCATCTAACAATCTATTTAATTTGGCCATTAATGACCTCAACTAAGCATTTAAAGGAAATAGTTTTTCTGGTGAAGAAAAGCTAAGCAGTGTAGTTGCTGAATTTTCTTTATTTTCTCCATGTATTATAGTTCCTATAATATTTTGGATACAGTTCTTTGTGAATTATATTCTAAATTAAGTTTACAAAACTTAAAACTTAAATTTATTCCACTAGTTTTTATAAAATCAGGCCCAACTTTGTAACACAATACAGTTTTTGTACTTTTTATTTTCACTGCTTTTTCTTGTTTCTTCTGTATTATTAGCTAGTAGCAAGAAAGGCTACACAGGAAAGACAATGAATTGAATGCTAGGCCAAGGAATTAAGAGTTGGTATCATGTACAAAATATAGACGTTAGGGAACCACTAATCCTACTTCTTGTAGCACATCATACTTGAGCTCTAAATATAAAAGGACTATGCTAGATGCTGCAAAGGAACACCAAGATAAATCAAGCATGGATCTTCCAAAAAATTGCTGCTACACACGTTTATACGAAGAATTAATATATTACTAGAAATAACAAATATCATAAAGAAGATAGAGATAAGTATAGTAGGGGAAGCAAGGGAACATGGTATCTTGCTAGGTGCATCTTATATATACTTAGTGGAACAGGTGATATTCAAGCTTTAATTTAAAGATAGGTGGTGGAATCTGGGTATGCTAAAATGAGGGAGAAAGAGCATAACAAGCAACAAGCATGAGGAAAGGCACAGGAGTAACAAAGCACAAAGCATATAGTGTCAAATTGACATGATCAAAGGGTGAGCAGGGACCAATGTGGGAAAGATGTTTGGTAAGGTAGAATTAACAATAGATTAAGGAAGACCTTAAAAGCCATTCCAAAGAATTTTGGCTGTGTTCTGTTGACAATTAAGGAAATATTGAAGGTTAAGAAGTACTGACATGATTACTTTTATGATTTGAGTAGATAAACACAGCAGCAGAGTATAAAATACACTGCTAAGGCATAAAACAAGGGAGAAAACCCAGACAAATACTTTTAAAAGACTGCTGAAAACTTTTTTAAAAAGAAAAAAAAATCTCTACATTTTCTCTGTCAGGCCCATTACCTTCCCTTTCCAAAGGTGTACATATCCCAATTACATTTTGTTACTGTATTTTATTTTTTATGCTCTTTAACAGAGTTATGTAATAGTCTAAGTGTCTTGTCCAATTAAAAAAGTTGTCAAAACAAATTACAGTGGTATGAAGAATATGACAATCTCTCTCTGCAAAATAAAAGTATATAAATGGGCAAAATTAAGGAAGATGGTGGCAGAGTAGGAGGATCCTAAGCTCATCCCATCCCATGAATAAAACTAGATAACTATCAAATCATTGTAAATACCCCAGAAATCAACCTGAGGGACTGACAGAACAAACTTCACAACTAAAGGGAGAGAAGAAGTCACATCGAAGAAGGTAGGGCTTGTGGAAACATGCTGTGTTTTATGATAAGGGAATAAACCAGTGTGTCCTACCTTCCTTCCTATCTTCCTCCCTAGCTCCCTTCCTTATCTTAAAAGAAGTCCGTGAATCTCAAAAAATCCTAAATTGCATCAATAGTACCCAAAGGTTTACTATGCCTTTTTCTTACATATCAAATGAACAACAAGAAGCTTCTTTTTTTTTTTAAAGATTTTATTTATTTATTTGACAGAGTAAGAGATCACAAGTAGGCAGAGTAGCAGGCAGAGAGAGAGGGAGAAGCAGGCTCCCTACTGAGCAGAGAGCCTGATGCGGGGCTTGATCCCAGAACTCTGGGATCATGATCTGACCCAGAGGCAGAGGCTTAAGCCACTGAGCCACCCAGGTGCCCCATCAAGAAGCTTCTTATGACCAAGGCTTTGTTAACAAATGTTGAATGGTTTTAAAAAATATATTTTTTTTCATGACATTCACTTTCTATCAAACTTGGAGAATCAATTTACATCATAAAATGCTAAATCATTAGCATTATAAGCTGCAACCTAAAACAACTTTTAGGCTGCTCACAGAAACCCTTTATCAACCCTGAGAAATGTGATTTAGGGGAGAAACAGAACATTAACATGGGTGCTGCAGAAGGGAGGGAACAGTGATCACAGAGAAGGGTGAGAGAGAATAGAGCACACAGGGGAATGCATGAGGAGAATATTTCCCCAAAGCTATTGCCTTAGAAAATGAGAAGCACTGAATTTCATGAGTTCTTGCAATGAGTGAGTTTTAAAGCCTGGAGTAACAAAGATCAGCAGGTATGGCTAGGATATAGCTCTGAGGACACTGCCCCTGGCTCAGGGAAAGAGGCAGGCAAGCAAACTGGGGGCAGACAGCATGGAAATGGCACACAGTAAGGAAATTATTTAATTCTTGGAGACTTTCTCTGAAAGCCAACATTCACTGAGACCCCTCTCTGGGGTCAAAGAAGCTAGCTGGAGCCATTTACCTCACCCAACCACTCAGTACAAACAGAATCATCTATGGGAAGCAGCAATGCACCACTGGCTGCCTAATCTGTTTACACCAAGGTTTATACCCCTGTGCTCTAGTGGGACTGACCTTCTCAGCCAAATTTGCCTTAGTCCAAGCAAGGTGGGCACCTCCCCCAGAAGATAAGCACAAGTCCCTGCCCACACATATCTAAACCTGGAGTTTTAAACGTCAGCAGGCTTGGCTGGGATAGAGCCCAGAGAGTATTGTTCTGTTCCTGGAGAAAAGGCAGGCAAAAAACTCAGAGGCAGATAACATGGAAACAACTATCTGAACAACACCTGGAGTAAGCAGGGGGAGATTATTCTCTCTTCTCAGAGTGCTTCCTTCAGGGTGGTATACACAGAGAGACCTCTCCAAGGGCAAAGGAACTGGTTTACAGCATTTCCTTCCCCTACCCCTCAGCATAAACAAAAAGTTAGCTGTGGTAAGTAGCATAGCCCCAAAGCTGGCTGCAAACATGCTTACAATAAACCCCAAACCCTGTGCTCAAGCTGCACTGCCCTGGTCAGTCAAGCTTGCCTCAGTCCCAGTGTGGTTGGCTCCTCTCCCAGAAGACCAGCAAAAAACCCTTGCTCATAAGAAGTCTCCTGACCATAGAGTTCTACAGGGACTCAGTTCTAATGGAAGTAGTATGAAGTTTCATTTCACAAGCAGACCAGAGCATACCTAGTTAAAAATCTACACATTCTGGACAGGTACTAACCAGTGTCCACAAGAAACAAGGAAAGACTACAGATGACTGACATGAAGGATAGAGCAGCAAAAACACAATAGCAGAGTGCACGCAGCACACAACAGACACATTCCCCAAAGTGCCAGCCCCTCGACACCACATACACTTCTTCATAACACCACTATATTCAGAAATAGGAAATATAACTGACTTTTCTGACACAGAGCAGAAGGCAGAGAAATAGACAAAATGCCAAGATGGAGGAACTCATCTCAAAAGAAAGAACAAGATATGGGCATGGCCAGAGACTTAAGTGAAACAGATATAAGTAATATGCCTGATGAAGAATTTAAAGTGACAATCATGTATCTGGGCTTGAGAGAATAGAAGACATCAGGAAGACATTTTACCGTGGAGATAAAAGAGTTAAAAAATAGTCAGAAATGAAGAATAAAATAAACAAGATTGGAAACAGACTTGATACAACAAATGGCAAGTTGGGAGAACCAAAGGAAGGAATTAGTGATACAGAAGACAAAATAATGGAAAATAGTGAAGCTGAATAAAAGAAAGGAGAATTATGCAACACGAGAATAGGCTGAGTAACTGAGTAACTCCATCAAATGAAACAACATTTATACAATAAGAGAAAAGGAGAGAGAGAAAAGAGGGTAGAAAATTTATTTGAGCAAATAATACCTGAAAACCTCCCTAATCTGTTGAAGGACATAGACATCTAAATCCAGAATGGCTCATAGAACTCCCAACAACAACAACAACAACAAGGTGGGCTAACACCAAGACATACTGCATTAAATTTGCAAAATATACTGTTAAAGAAAAAAATCTTAAAAGCAGTAAGACAAAAGAAGTCCTTAATTTGCAATGGAAGACCCATAAAGCTAGCTAGAGATTTCTCAACAGAAACTTGGCAAACCAGAATGGAGGGATAGGATATATTCAAAGTGCTGAATGGAAAACATCTGCAGCCAGCAACACTCTACCTAGCAAGGCTATCATTCAAAATGTAAGTAGAGATAAAGAGTTTCCCAGACAAATAAAAACTAAAGGAGATCATGACCAGTAACCCAGTCCTGCAAGAAATATTAAACAGGAATTTTTGAGCAGAAAAGAAAGACCAAAATAACAAAGATAAGAAAAGATCAGAGAAAATCTCTGGGGGGTGCCTGGGTGGCCCAGTAGGTTAAGCATCTACCTTCAGCTCAGGTCATGATCCCAACGACTGGGATCTAGACCAATGTCCTGCTCTCTGCTCAGCAGGAGCCTGCTTCTCCTTCTCCATCTACCTGCCACTCCCTCTGCTTGTGTTCTCTCTCTCTCTCTCTCTCTGTGTCAAGCAAATAAATAACATCTTTAAAAAAAAAGTATTCTGAACATAAATGGACTAAATGCTCCAATCAAAATACACACAGTGTCAGGGTGGGTACAAACAAAAAAACAACCTTCCCCCCCAAAAACAAGACTCATTTATATGCTGCCTATGAGAGACTCATTTCAGACATAAAGACACCTGCAGATTGAAAATGAGAGGGTGGAGAAATATTTATCATGCAAATGAATGTCAAAAGAAAGCTATAGTAGCCATACTTATGTCAGACAAACTAGACTTGAAAACAAAGACTGTAAAAAGAGGTGAAGAAGGATACTATACCATAATAAATGGGAGTTGCAACATGAAGATTTAACAATTATACATATTTATGCACCCAACATGGGAGGACCCAAATACATAAAGCAATTAATAAGAAACATAGAGAACATAATTGATAATGGTACAATAGTAATAGGTTAATTGAACACATCACTTATATCAATGGACAGACTGAGCAGATTAAGCAGAAAATCAACAAAGAAACAATGGCTTTGAATAACACACCAGACCAGATGCACCTATCAGATATATTCAGAACACTTTACCCTAAAAGAGCAAAACACACATTCTTTTCAAGTATACATGGAACATTTTGCAGAATAGATAATATATTAGGTCATAAATCAGGTCTCAACAAATACTAAAAGACTGAGTTCATAGCATTCATACTCTTTAACCACAATGCTATGAAACTTGAAGTAAACCACAAGAAAAAAATGGAAAGACCATAAATACATGGAGGTTAAACAACACCCTACTAAACAATGAATGGGTCAACCAAGGAACATAAGAAGAAATTTATAAATACATGAAAACAATGAAAATGAAAACACAACAGCCTAAAACTTTTGGGAAGCAGAAAAAGTGGTCCTAAGAGGAAAGTATATAGCACAATTAAACCAGGAGTTGGTTCTTTGAAAAAATTAATAAAATTGATAAACATCTAGCTAGACTTATCAAAAAGAAAGAAAATGATCCAAATAAGTAATATCACAAATGAGAGAGGGAAATAACAACCAATACCACAGAAATACAAGTATAAGAGGATACTATGAAAAAGTATATGACAACCAATCACACAACTTGGAAGAAATGGATAAATTCCTAGAAATATATAAATTACCAAAACTGAAACAGGAAGAAATAGAAAACTTGAATGGACTAATAGTCACAAAGAAATTGAATCAGTAATCAAAACTGCCCCAACAAAGTAAAGTCCAGGGCCAGATGGGTTTCCAGGGGAATTCTACAAAATATTTAAAGAAGAGTTAATACATTCTCAAACTAGTCCAAAAAATAGAAAAGGAAGGAAAACTTCCAAACCCATTCTATGAGGCCACCACTACATTGATACAAAACCGGACAGACTGCACTAAAAAAGAGAATTACAGATCAATATTTCTGATGAACATGGATGCAAACCTTCTAAAAAAATGCTAGCAAAACAAAACCAACAATACATTAAAAAGTAATTCACCATTATCAAGTGTGATTTAGTCCTGGGTTGCCAGGGTGGTTCAATTTCACAAATCAATCAATGTGATACACCATATTAATAAAAAAAAGGATAAGAGCCATATAATCATTTCAATAGATGCAGAAAAGCATTTGACAAAGTACAATATCCATTCATGATAAAAAAACCCCCTCAACAAAGTAGGGATAGAGGTAACATACCTCAACATAATAAATGTCATATATAATATTTGTAATTCATTAGGTGGCACAAAGATTAAACAAATCATCACTTATAAAGTGATTATCATAGTGTCCAGTACATATAAACACTCTATAGATGAAAGCTAGTATTATGAGGGTTAGGGTTAGGGTTAGGGTTAAATTTAGGTTAGACTTAAATTTCATTGAGTGTTTCTTTGACAACAGATGACAGTCCATGTAACTACTCTCAAAAAGTATGTGGAGCAGGGGTGCCTAGACGGCTCTGTCACTTAAGCCACTGCCTTTGGCTCAGGATGTGATCCCAGGGTTCTGGGATTGAGCCCTGCATTGGGCTGCCTGCTCAGTGGGGACTCTGCTTCTCCCTATCCCTTGGGCCCTCTCTGCTGCTCATGTTCTCTTCCTTGCTCTCTCTCTCTCACTCAAATAAATGAATAAAATTTAAAGAAAGTATGTAGAACAAAGACTTTAGTAAATTAAAACTAGATTAAAAACCTAAATGTGAGACTTGAAACCATAAAAATCCTAGAGGAGAAAGGTAGTACCCTGTTTGACATTTGGCCACAGCAACTTCTTTCTAGATATGTCTCCATGGGCAAGGGAAACAAAAGCCAAAATAAACTATTGGGACTTCCTCAATAAACAAACAAACAAACAAACAAATAATAAACTTCTGCACAGTGAGGGAAATATTCAATGAAACTAAATGAAAACCTTTAGAATGGGAGAAGATATTTGCAAATGACATAACTGATAATGAGTTAGTATCCAAGTTATATAAAGAACTTATAAAACTCAACTTCCACTATATGTTATACCTGAAACTAATATTACACTGTATCCTAACTAAATGGAATTTAAATAAAAACAAAAAAAATAATAAAGCAAAATATCTTCATTTGAGACTTCATACCAAATTCTCTCAATGAAATTATTTTTTCATGACCTGAGCTAAAGGCAGATGCTTAACTGACTGAACCACCCATCTGCCCTGAAAAGCATAAACATTTTTTATAAAAATATCTCAATAATAAAATTTATAGTTTATTTCATTATGATATTATTAATGCATATAGATACTTATTCAAGAAAAATACACTATGAATAGATGGTTACACTGGTCTTACCTTAAACTCTTTAAATGTTAGTTTTCAAATTTGGCCAGCTCTATTTAAGCCCCTTGCAAATTCAATTATTTAATGGAAACTTTTCTTGAGAGCAACTGGATACAATTTTGGGGGGCAGAGTAAAAGTTGTTTTTGAATATTATAGATAGCAACAAGTGTTTGCCTTTAGCTTGCACTGAGAATACTAGTTTTGTAAATTACCAAGAAGAGTTTAAAAGGAAGAGTCAGAGATTAAAGGAAGGGACAAGATGAATAGACTTCCTCTTACCTATAAAATCCTACCTCATTCTCTCCATTCTCTCCAAGGAAATCTTCTAAATACAAATGAAATCTTACTCCATGAAAAAATTTTTGGATTAGCAGTTTTATTTCTTTTGAATTTCTATAATGCTTTTTTTTTTTTGTAGTTTTGGACAATCATCAATGGTCTAATATTAGTAGCTGGTGAGTCTAACCTGTTTCTAAAACTTGTTATGCCTGGCTGGCACAATCTTTTAAAACACACTTAAATTTGAATCCAGCTACTCAAGTCCATGCTTCCTGGTCCACATCTTTCCAAATCACTTCCAATTTCTATATATCTAGCCTGCTTCAATTATTTAAGATACTTTCCTGAACCCAAAAGTTATCTGATTATATAACCCATGAAGTCAGGTTTTGATTTCTATCTATAATGTAAGTTACTAGGAAGGAAAAACTCATAATTTTTACTCTCATTTTTTTACATCAATGATTTCAAATAATACTCAAAACTAAGGAGAAGGCTCATTTACACAGATACTGGGTGAATGAGTAGATGAATAATAGATTAAAACAAAGTTAAGGGAAAATAACAGAAGAATTATATCTCTATTATTTTTGTTCTTTCTAGTTATCAATCTGCTGACAAATCCCCAAGCCATAGCTATAATATCTCTGAATGATATTTGAAAATGTATTCTATCAATCAATTAGTCTATATCAACATTAGGTTATTAGTTCATAAAACTTACCATGTGACTTTCCCCTGTAGCCTTGGTGGCTATTGATTACATACTAAGTTGATGAGCTGCAAATTATTATTCTTTGTTAATGGAAACATTGGTAATTAAAAAGATCATATTGATTTATGCCAACTTTCAAACTCTGGAAGAAGTATTAAAAGAATACATATGACTTATCAATGTAGCACAATCCTATCTAATAGGTCAGTTATTCATTTTTCTGTTTTCTTATTGGTCATGATTAAACTTCTAGTTACAGTGTTCAAAATGTATTTGTAAAAAGTAGATAAAAACATAATATACATTTCTGTTTTAGAATAAGAAAAACTATCAAAAATAATTAAGCACATAAGAATACATTTAACCAAGGAGGGGAAAGATCTGTACACTGAAAATTATAAAAAACTGATGAAAAAATTAAGGAAGACACAAATAAATGGGAAAATATCCCATGTTCATGGAATGGAGTGAATAATATTAATTAAAAATGTCTGTACTACCCAAATTTATCTACAGACACAATGAGATTCTTGTCAAAATTCCAATGACATTTTTCATGGAAATAACAATCCTAGAATTTATGTGGAGACACAAAAGACCCTCTATTGCCAAAGCATTCTTGAGCAAGAAGAACAAGCACCACACTTCTTAATTCCAAACTATACTACAAAACTATAGTAGTCAAAACAGTATGTTATAGACATTAAAACAGATACACAGACCAATGGAACAAAATATAGAACTCAGAAATAAGCCCATGCATATATAGTCAACTATTGTTTTAAGATTTTATTTGTCAGAGAGAGAGCACACACAAGTGGGGGCGTGGCAGGCAGAAGAAGAAGCACACTCCCAGCTCAGCAAGAATCCCAAAGCAGGACTTGATCCCAGGACCCTGGGATCATGACCTGAACCTAAAGCAAGTGTTCAACCAACTAAGCCACCCAGGTGTCCCTACAGCCAACTATTTTTGACAAGGGCACCAAGAATATAAAATGGGGGGAAATACAGTCTTTTCAATAAATGGTATTGGGAAAACTCAATATCCTCATATAAAATATCTTGCACTATACACAAACATCAGTTCAAAATGGCTTAAGTATTTGAATAGAAGATCTGAAGCTGTAAAAACCTAGAAGAAACATTGGGAAAAAAACTTTGTAACTTTGGCCTTAGAATGGTATTTTGTGTATGACACAAAAACCTGCAAACAATAAAAGTTTTTGAAAACAATTGGGATTACATCAAACTGAAAATTTCTGCAAAGGAAACAATCAACAAAACACAAAAAGCAACATATAAAATAGGAGAAGATATTTGCAAACCGTATATCTAATACAGGTTTAATATCCAAAAAATACAAGTAACTCCTACAACACAATGGCAACGCCCCGCACAATAACCCAATTTAAAAGTGGGGAAAGGACCTGAATAGACACTTCTTCAAAGAAAACATATAAATGGACAACAGGTATAAACAATGGTTTGGTTGACAAACAATTCTTGGCTGACAAGAATCTATGAGACTAGTGAATAAATTGGCAAATATTTATGTTGTAAGCTCTAGATTTTTATCTTAGGTTGGTGAAGGATAGACCAAGTCCATTCTCTGATGGAGGTTAAGTCTGGTTAACAAAGCAGTATCTCTACATAAAATAGAAATAGCAATATGAAGTAGTATATGAGGACAAAGTTTTATGACATTTTATAGGAGGTGGAATGACCAGTAAAGACCTCATGGAGAAGAGAGAGATTTATTTGGGAGAGAGTGAGCATTCAGACAATCAGAGTGAATAGAGTTTGACTTTTCCAGAAAGATGAAATGGTTTGAGCAAAAGCAAACAGGAAGGAGTGTATATGGGGAATTCTAAGTTGAGTAAGAAGCTCATTAAGGCAGGAGCACAAAACAAAAGAAACACACACAACAAAAAATCACTAATAGGATACTGACAGATCAGCGTTGTCATTTTAGTACATGGTTTTGATTTACAACAAAAGGCATCTGAAATTAATTTGCAAGTGATGGAGAGAGCCATGAAATGGTTTGAGTAGGATAAAGACACTCTATCATAAAGTAGTGTTTATAGAAAGAATAATTTCTTTTTTAAGAATAATCTCTTTGTAGTGCACATAATGGATTATCAATTTGGAAGTTAGATGGACTTGAAAATTACCAGTAATCAATAAAAAATACAAAAATCTGTGGACAATGGCTGTGGAATTTATATTTACAACCCACTACATGGCTTTATCAAGGTATCTATATTCCCCAATAACATACCATGTTTTGTGCAATACAGCAGCAGCAACACCACCAACAACAACAATGAAATTTGGTTTGCTAAGAAAGGACGATTCACACTCAAGGGAAAGTATACTTTGAAGACTCAAGCCACAACAGATTATGCAAACCTGTCTTGAGAGGGTAAAGGACACATATAATAAGAGTATATAAGCATAAATTCAACATAGGGGAAGAAAAAATCTGTCAAAATGTGGTTGATGTTGTATTTTTTTAAAAGATTTATTCATTTATTTATTAGAAAGAGAGAGTGGGCGGGGGGGATGGGGTGGGGAGGTGGAAGGTCAAAGGGAGAGAATCTTCAAGCAGACTCGCCACTGAGCACAGAGCTTGACACAGAGCTTGATCCCGTGACCCAAGAGATAATGACATCAGCTGAAACCAAGAGTCAGATGCCCAACCCCAACTGACTGAGTCACCCAAGAGCCCCATATGGTTGATGTTTTAAATAAGAAAAAATCCATTTGAGAATGCTCTGGATGTCTTCTGACATCTCACAAGATGTTTTCCATCAATAGTAATGTGTTGCTGGTCCTCATTTTTCTATTTAATTAAAAAGTAATGTACATTATAAGGCAAAACCAGGTAGTAACAGCTTTTTCCATTAGCACTATAGGAACCAATAATAATGTGACACAATGAAAAATGATGAGAATTCTGTTTTCATAGAATCACAAAGTGTAATAGGATTTTAAGAGTGGTTATTTTTCAGTGAAGGGATTGTATTGGCACTGAACTTTGGCCATTCAGAAAATTAGCTAACTTTAATATTATCAATAATCCCACAGACTTGCCTTGATTTAAGATGGGTCAATCCCTATAAGCTTTTCCGGTGAAAGAGTGGGGAAACCAAATGGAACTTTGTTTTGGAGTGAGCTGATAATAGCACTTCCATAGGCAAATGCTAGGCAATACAAAAATAATACAGCATATTGAATAAAAGCATGAGCTCTGTAGTCAGATTGCCTGTCATTTAATAGCTACGTAATTTGGGACATGTTATTTAAATTCTATGTGGTTCAGTTTCTTCATCAGTAAAATGGAGAAATAATAATTGAATAAAAGTGATATATGGTAATAGATGGTAGCTACACTTGTGAGCATAGCATAACATATAGAGAAGCTGAATTACTATGTTGTATAACTTAAACTGATATAACACTGTGTACCAACTATACTTAAATAAATAAATAAATAAATAAAATTCATTAGGTTAGTATACAGAATAAACAAATCATCACTTACAAAGTGATTATCAGAGTGTCCCATACATAGTAAACACTCCATAAATGATTGCTATTATTATTACTCAGACCTACATTTCATTAAGTACTTCTTTGGCAACAGATGACAGTCTATGTAACTACACTCAAAAGTATGTGGAACAGACTTTAAGTGTTTCAGAAGAGTAAAAATGTCCTTCATTGTTCTAGGGACAAATTTAGTGCTTAGATCAATTATTTCCCTTTTTAAAGATTTTTATTTTATTTTATTTTATTTATTTGACAGAGGTCACAAGTAGGCAGAGAGGCAGGCAGAGAGAGAGGAGGAAGCAGGCTCCCCACTGAGCAGAGAGCCCGATGCGGGGCTGGATCCCAGGACACTGAGATCATGACCTCAGCCAAAGGCAGAGGCTTAACCCACTGAGCCACCCAGGTGCCCGTATTTCTCTTTATATACCCTTAGGTTTACATCTCCTGTGAAGAGAATATAAAGACAAATAATTGTGGCATCATCATTACATTGCATGGGGTTTTCCTTTCATAGTCATTTACACACATACAGTCAGCAGCTTGCAAGTAAAAAGCACCTCTAAAGTGTGGAACACACAGGACTTGCGAAAAAACAAAAATGACTGATGATAAAACTTTTCAAATTAGATGTTAATTAGCACCACTTTTGGTCTTGATCATGTAGGGTTTAAAGATTAATAACCCAATGAGAAATGCCTTATCCATATTTTCCCTTTAGAGTTGGCTACTTGGTACTGCATAACCCCCATTTCCAAAGAAGAACATAGGATTTATTTCTGCCTTTCAAATGTTTCATTATAACACTGATAATATGTGGTTTCTATGTAACTATAATCAACTGTGTATCTTGTTATCTTAGAAATAAATGTTGCAAATCATATGATGAGAAAATTGCCAATGTGTGTTTATGTGGTCCTTAATTGAAGACTGAGCTGTTTAGACAGAATGATTTAATTATTTCCTAATATGTTATATTTCAGTTCATATTTTGTGGGAAGGTAAGTGAGGAATTTCTGGATATTATCCGTGAAGTTGCTTCTATTAAAGTAGCTAAACAATTTTATTTTTCTTGTACTTACATGTTATTTAATAAACATATTTCCAAATTGATTAAATAACAAGGTTCAGGTAAGTAAATAAGTATGTCAATGTGAGAAACTCACTTTGTGACTGTGAAGTAGAGGCTGGAAGAATCTAATTACTTTTATAATCTTGTCAGAAGGACCAGGAACCTTCTAAGATGTACTCTCTGTACATTTGTGTCCTGGAAGAGTAAATAACCCCATCTCATTAGGATTAGATTCTGAGGTCTCCTTTCCTTGGGGAGAGGGATGGATGTGGCTGAATAAAAGTACCAGAACCCACTGTGTTTATCAGTATATTTTTGGACTTCTGTTTTCATATTCTCTGAGCCTAGAGGATGAAATAGTATCTTTGGTTTACACACTCTTGTTTATGATTTTCTGGCCTGGCCTTATTCTGGGACCTTGTCCATTCATCCATCCATACTTACATACATTTAATCACATACTCACTTATTCAACAAGCAATAAAATCCTTCTGTGTTTAAGGTACAGCGGTGTTTGCAATAATTACAAAAAACAATAAGAAAGCATGACACCGACTGACTAGAACACAGTGTGATGGGTTTTCTGACAGTATTATTTACAAATTGCCCCATGATCACACATAAAAATAATCTAATTCTACCTAGTGTGTCAGGTAAAATATCACAAGAGAAGTGAAATTTGAACTGGATGTTGAAGAATGAGTAATAATTGCTCAGGCAGAGAAGGAAGGGGCAGGAAATCTGAGCACTGAAAAAATATGAACAAAAGGCAAAAAGAGTGACAGCACATGGAGTATTTGCTGATGCAGGAGTGGTTCAGTATGGCTAGGAGACAAGGATGCAGAGTTGCAGGAGATAAGGCTGGAAATTTGTTTGGGATTATATTTTTAAGGACTATGTGTATCATGCCAAGAATAGGAGCTAGTAAAAACAACAGAGAACCAGAGAAGGTAAAAAAAATAATTCCAGGGGCTCCCAGGTGGCTCAGTGGGCTAAAGCCTCTGCCTTCGGCTTGGGTCATGATTTCAGCATCCTGTGACTGAGCCCCACATTGGGCTCTCTGCTCAATGGGGAGCCTGCTTCCTCCTCTCTCTCTGCCTGCCTCTCTGCCTGCTTGTGATCTCTCTGTCAAATAAATAAATAAAATCTTTAAAAAAATAATTCCAGAAAAAAAATTGTTACATTAAGTTTCAAGGAAGAGTCAAGAGAGTCAAATGACAAATATTAGCCTACATTTACTTAGAAAGGAAATAAAGAACTCAGATAGTCATAAATAGCAGTTAGGCCATCTGTTCAATAAATTATTGAATGAATGAATGAATCTTGAATTGTTTTTGTAAGATTACTGAAAGGGAATCTTAACTAGAGCCCACGGTGGAATGATTTTGAGTCCAAATATTGTAATAAAGCAAATTCTATCTAGGTTCCTGAATTCAAGCTACATGTAGAATATTGCTTAAATGATAAAGTTTACATATTTATTTCTCCAACAGTTAGCTTCTAAATGTTCTCTAATGGAGAATTCAACCCACTCACCATTGGTAGATGTTGAGTTGGAGGCACACAGTCAGGTCCATGTTCTACTGGGAAACTCATTGCTTCAGGTTCAGTGGCAATTGGCTAAAAACAAAGTGAAAAGCCCAAGTTGAGCCTAATGTGCTATAAAAAGGAAACCATAGTTGTTTAAAAACGCCTCAGGCATCTTAATTAACTTTTTTAATATTTTTATGAAAATACATCAGATTATAAGCTGTGCACATGTATAATCATGAGTATATAAATAGTCAACAGTCACTGAGTGTTTTTTTAATACATCTGGCATTGTTCCATGTTAACTTCTTTAATTCTCACAACCACCTTATAAATTAGGTACTATTCCCCTGCATATTTAACAGATGAGGAAACCAAGACTGAGATAAATTAACTTGGCCAAAGTCTCAAAGCTTGTGATTTGAACTCAAGTAGTCTGGTGCTGGAGCTCACACCTTTAATTACTAAACCAACCTAATAAATTTCTGTCTAAATTTATATTACAAAGATATGAATGGATTTATTTAATTCTTATGCAGTGCTTACTATATTCCAGCTGCTTTTAGTGTTTTATAAATATTAACTCACTTTGTTATGGCTTAGTGCCATATTAACATTGCAGCACTTAATGAGAACATTTGGAGAAACACACTATGTAGAAATATTTAGGATCATTTTAAATTCCTTTCTATTGCTGGAAAAAATTCAAGATTAGTAAACTTCAAAAAGTTTCCTTAAATGGAAAGAAGATTTGTCAAAAATGGGACATTTTCTATGTGAAAAATAAACTAGAGGAAAAAAAAACTAGAGGGTATAGAGTTAGATTAGATTATTTTATTAACACTTTAAAGTTGAGCTTAAGATATCAGCATCTCAGATTATATGAAAAGGCATTATCCTTACACAGTCTGAGTAAATTAGTTCATATCAGAAAATAATAGCTCTAAAGCTAGTCAATGATGACATTATAAAATAGATGTTTGTCTCAGTTGTCTTCTGATTACTTTATCTATTTATTTTCTCTAATATTAACTTCCAATTTCCCTTAGCCTTTGTTCATGCTAATTCTACCACAACTGTGACTTCTTTCATGTCACAAAATGTGATCTGATACATTTATCATAGTGCTATGTTCTAAGAACACTTCAAAAGAAGGATTTAATGTAGGCAGAGTGTACTATTATGCAAATGAATACATGCTTAATTGTAGACAAGACACTTTGGTTGGAAAATCACTTGAAAATAAGGTCAAACTTAGAGAGCAATAGTTGCTCAGCATTACACTATGTGGTCAACTAATTTTATGATCCAAGTGACAATTATGTATAATAGTTAACAGCACAGCATTTGGAATGAGTGGTCTTGAATTCTGGCTCTGACATTCATAAGCTGTGTACCTTTGGGCGAATTAAACTTTTTAAGCTTTGGTTTCCTCATTTTTAAACTAGAAATACTATTAATACCTTCCTCACATGGCTGTTGTGTAGATTAAAAGAGATAATGTGAATAGAGTGTTTTGTACACAAACTAACACCAGAATTTGTCCTCGGCATATAAAATATATTACATAATAAATAAATCTACAAAGTAATTGTGAAGGATATTCATTCTTTAGGAAAAGCCTCAGTGATTGTGACAAACTAGACCATAAAAATTTTTGGTGGACAATTGGAGAAATGTACTATGTATTACATACATTGAGGAAAACAATACTTTTCAATGTTAGAGTGGGCTACATTTTATCTTATTTTAGCTCAGTACAAAAGGGTCATTCTCTTTTATCCATTTTCTAATTTACTCCTTATAGAAATAAATAATATGGATTGAAATTAAATGTCAGGTCTGTGTATGAATTGGAAAAAGGTCAGAAAGGATATGTATTAAATGGTTAATACTGACTACCTCTGGGGGAAAGCCTTTCACTTTACTTCATATAATTTTTAAAAGTGGTGGTAAACATGATCAATCAATAAATCATTTGAAAATAAACTATGAAGTCTAATTTTAGTTGAGAAAGAAATAAAATAATATTTAGGCTAGAAATAAAGCATTTTAAATCCTGTTTAGTTAGCATATATAAATATACACACACAATACATAACACATATATAATATTTACTGTATAGTGTATATTATATGTAATATATAATATATACAACTTAAAATATTGCATATCATATAGTATTTATTATATATTAATTGTACATTAATAAATTTTATAATATAACTGCATATTATAGTATATTAGTTATTATATATTCATACCATATATTATATAACATATACAATAGATTTAAAAGATTTTATTTATTTATTTATTTAATTTGACAGAGAGAGAGATCACAAGTAGGCAGAGAGGCAGGCAGAGAGAGAGGAGGAAGAAGGCTCCCTGCTGAGCAGAGAGCCCGCTGCGGGGCTCGATCCCAGGACCCTGGGATCATGACCTGAGCTGAAGGCAGAGGCTTTAACCCGCTGAGCCACTCAGGTGCCCCCATATACAATAGATTTAAAATCACAACAATAGACATTTTTCCCCTTGTATTAGCAGCACAGATTCAAGATACAACTTAGTACTTGAAAGATGTATGGTCATTAGGGAGGGCACATGTTGTGATATAGACTGGGTGTTATATACAACTAATGAAACATTGAACACTACATCAAAAACTAATGATGTACTATATGCTGGCTAACTGAACATAATGAAAAATGTGTGTTTTTCATTTGGTTAGCCGATAGTTTTCTTTTTTAAAAATGTATAAGCATTTTAAAGAAAGATGACTTTTCTTCTTTCCTTTAAATCTATTATGTTATAATTAATAAATATATTGCATTCACAAAATAGTTAAAAGAATAAAGCATTTTTTTTCTTAGTAGCTTGTTACAAGGCTAGTTTCTGAATCTTAATAGACATGTGTAATCAGTTACCAAAACCTTATCTATTTTTAGAGAGTATGAGAGGGAGAAGGAAAGAGAATCTCAAGCAGAAACTCCGCTAAATGTGGAGACTGATGTGGGGCTCAGTTCCATGACCCTGAGATTATGACCTGAGCCAAAATCAAGAGTTGGATGCTTAACCAACTGAGACACCCAGGCAACCCTATCAAAAACACATTTAAAAGAGACACTTTGAAAATTAGTTTGTATTCAATAGTATTTATCATAAATGAAAAGACAGAAAACATTTCAAAAGAACAACCATTTTTTAAGACTAGGCAATAGCTAAGTTTTCACATATCAACCACTAATTGGATTGCCAGCATCTCAAGGGCAGAAGTCATATTGTATTTATTTTTGTTCTTTATTCCTAGCACGTAGTAAGTGCTTCATAAACATTTGTTGAACTAAACTAAATAATAAAGACAAAGAACTAAAAATATACTAATATGAAAGAAATACATCATAAAATTCAGGAATATTATAAGATCTTTTAATAATAGAAACTGAAAAAAAATCTTCCAATGAAATTTGGAAGAGGACACTGTCCCATACGCCCGCAGAAAGTGTCAAATTTGTTATGTGTGGATATCAGATCCATACAAAATGTAAGAGCTGAGAGATCTTGGAATGACAACCTGTTTTTTCATTTTGCAGTTAAGAACATTAAGACACAAAAAGAATAAGCAAATCATTAAAACGTGGTACATGGTGTGACAGGGAATAAATACTACACAAAAATACAGAATGTGTTAAGTATTAAAAAAGTTAATAATGTTGTGTTACAGAAATCAAAGCAAGAGCAAGTTCTTTTCAGAGAAGCGATACAGTGTAGTAGTTAAGAATAAAGAACCCAGAGGCTCTCATGGCTTGTCTTCGTTTCTGACTCTCTGGACTTTGGGAACAAACTGAAGGTTACAGAAGGGAGAGGGGTGGGGAATGGGGTAGTTACCCCTTCACTGGGTGGTGGGTATTAAGGAGAGCATGTGTGGTGATGAGCATTGGTGTCAAGTGCAACTAATAAAACATTGAACACCACATCAAAAACTAATGATGTAGTATATGCTGGCTAATTGAACATAACAATAAAAATAATAAAATAAAATAAAATTGAATTAAAGAATAAGGAATCCAAAACCATACCACTGATAGCTAAATCCCACTCAGCTACTTTTTGTTGTATAACCTTGAGCAAGTTATTCAATGTCTGTATTTCCAGTTTCTCATCTATAAAATAGGGATAATAATAGCACATATTAATGTAAATTAACATTGACATCTTAGTAATGTCTTAGTAACACATCTTGTGAATTATATTCTCTGAATATTAAAATGAAAATGTAGAAATGCAATGTACTCAACATTAAGTACTGTTATAAGTGTTGCTGCCTTTGAAAAGAAAAATCTTAATGTTATTCATAAGTAACTAGAGAATTAATTTCATGAGTTTAGACAAAACATTGATAAACTCTTATTTTAAGCAGGGTTACATTTGTCATTTACTTTTGGGCTTTTCCTTGAAGTAGGAAAATCTATCACAAGCAACAGCAAGGGGGATAAAGAGAAGGGAAAATATGTATCCTTACTATGAGTAAACATTAGAAATTATTAGAATGTGAACTCCATAAATGTTTTAGAGAGGATGTCAGCTACTGTTTACTGTTTCATGTAGAATAGTTGCTTACATATTGTAGGTACTCGGTTAAATAGATAAATGAATACAGGAAGCTAGTATTGTCCCTTTACAGTCATGTTGGGTCAGAGACACTATATCGCCAGAAGACATCACCAATTAAACCAAAAATACCTAAAGAGTGTTTTCTATGAATGTCCAGGACATGGAAATTTTTATGGCAGGAGCAAGGAGGTAGAAATCAAGCCTATTTATAAGTAAATATATTAATCAGAAAAAGTTCTAAAAAAATACTTTCCATGGGAAAAAAACTAAAACTTAATGTTATTTTCATTATTGTTTTAGTTATGATTTTCATTATGCAAACACACACACAAACACACACATTTCTTTTGTCTAGTGGAGCTTTTGCAATAAATACCATATTTAGAAAAAAAAAGTACTCAGATATGGAACTAACTGCCTCTTGTGAATGCCTAGAATTTCTAAAGCTTTAATTTTCCAGATGAGTCAGTCAGAAAAGTTGTATTGTTGAAGGATCTTCTAGAAATGCATTACAAATAGCTGCTTTGTTATCCAAGGCTCCACTTGACTGGGCACAAATAGGTGTGTAGTAAATATAATCTATTTGCATAATCGAGAAGCAGTACCCTGGTGAAAACAGCTGTCTGTGGAGTAACTTCTGTATGGCATTATATGGAAGCGCTGATTATTGACCTTGGTATCTATAGATAGCAGTCTATTGATAGGAGTCAATATCACTCTTTTTTCTTAAAATTTTTTTTTAAATTTGTTTTCAGCGTAACAGTATTCATTGTTTTTGCACCACACCCAGTGCTCCATGCAATCTGTGCCCTAATACCCACCACCTGGTTCCCCCAATCTCCCACCCCCTGCCCCTTCAAACCCCTCAGATTGTTTTTCAGAGTCCATAGTCTCTCATAGTTCACCTCCCCTTCTAATTTCCCTCCACTCCCTTCTCCTCTCTAACTCCCCATGTCCTCAGCATAACCGCTTCCAGTCCTGTCCATGTTGCTATAAAAGTTGGGTATTCATCCTTTCTGATGGAGGCATAATACTCCATAGTGTATATAGACCACATCTTCCGTATCCATTTGTCTGTTGAAGGGCATCTTGGTTCTTTCCACAGTTTGGCAACCGTGGTCATTGCTGCTATAAACATTGGGGTACAGATGGTCCTTCTTTTCATTACATATGTATCTTTGGGGTAAATACCCAGTAGTGCAATTGCAGGGTCATAGGGAAACTCTATTTTTAATTTCTTGAGGAATCTCCACACTGTTCTCCAAAGTGGCTGCACCAACTTGCATTCCCACCAACAGTGGAAGAGGGTTCCCCTTTCTCCACATCCCCTCCAACGCATGTTGTTTCCTGTCTTACTAATTTTGGCCATTCTAACTGGTGTAAGGTGGTATCTCAATGTGGTTTTAATGTGAATCTCCCTGATGGCTAGTGATGATGAACATTTTTCGATGTGTCAGATAGCCATTTGTATGTCTTCATTGGAGAAGTGTCTGTTCATATCTTCTGCCCATTTTTGGATATGATTGCCTGTTTTGTGTGTGTTGAGTTTGAGAAGTTCTTTATAGATCCTGGATATCACCTTTTGTCTGTACTGTCATTTGCAAATATCTTCTCCCATTCTGTGGGTTGCCTCTTTGTTTTGTTGACTGTTTCCTTTGCTGTGCAGAAGCTTTTGATTTTGATGAAGTCCCAAAAGTTCATTTTCGCTTTTGTTTCCTTTGCCTTTGGAGACATATCTTGAAAGAAGTTGCTGTGGCTGATATCGAAGAGGTTACTGCCTAACTGTTCTCCTCTAGGATTCTGATGGATTCCTGTCTCACATTGAGCTCTTTTATCCATTTTGAGTTTATCTTTGTGTATGGTGTAAGAGAATGGTCTAATTTCATTCTTCTACATATAGCTGTCCAGTTTTCCCAGCACCATTTATTGAAGAGACTGTCTTTTTCCCACTTTTTTTTTTTCTGTTTTGTCGAATATTATTTGACCATAGAGTTGAGGGTCCATATCTGGGCTCTCTACTCTTTACACCAAGAGTTAAAATTTCCTGCTCACACAGAGGTGAACCCCTATTTCCCCCTTTGGCCATGCTCCATTTTCTCTTTCCTGAGGTGCAACTTGAAAAAATAAAAATAAAATGACAACTTGTAATGCCCCAGGAATTGAGAAATTGGAAGAGGAAGGAATTTAGAGACATTGGATTGCTGATTCATCAGGGTCAAAGCAGATGGATCATATATATCCCTTCTTAATCTATACTAGATCACTGGTACTTCCACTGGAAACTAAGGAAAACTTCACTACAGTAGCAAAAATAAGATATTAATTATACCAGAATTGCTTGAGAAAACACAAGTGGAAGACAGCAAAAAGTTATATGCTGTTAAAATAAAGATTGCTACAATTTGAGGATACAAACTGACAGCTATCCAGGAGATGCACTCTTATAAATAGAAGTAAACATTTTGGGGAGGGGATAATCTCCTAGTTAGGGTTTACACATTGGATAAAATCTGTACTGTGATTATATTTTCATGCTGATGAGTTCTTCTTACCTACTAGAGTCCACTCCTAGAAGAAGCTTCAGAAAGTGATTTGGTTACCTTTAAAATTTCTCTTGTTATTAATGAGGAGCAAACATCTGCTCTTTGTCAGAAACTATAAGGTACTTCACCTTTTTGAACCACACAATTCTCATTCATATTATAAAGGGATTAGTTTTTAAGGGCTATATATAGACTCTTCCAGATATTAGATGTGGTAGGATTTATTGAGAATCTACTGAGTTTGGTTGAATCAATAATACATTTGAGTTTTACTCTCAATAAGCTAATAATTTAGTTAAAATATTTTATTAACCAATATCTGAATAATTGATGAAAATCAGGTTCTATACACATGCTAAATTCCACTTAAAAGAACAATTTTATTCTTAAAAACAAAACAATTATTGGCTTTTTTGAATTGAAGCATACACAAAATCATCTTTAAATGACTCCTCCAACTTGGAAATTCAACTAATTATTAGAGTGTGCCTATTTAAATATTTAAGTACCAGAGAGTCAATTAAAACTTCTAATATGATGGAAGTTAATTGTGTAGTAGGTTATAATATATGTGGCTTACAATTAGTGTACTAGGTCAGGTGGATTGGCAATTCTTTTGGCTAACATTTTCCAGGGGCTATGAATGCAATTAAATGCAAAATATTATGTGTTGATTCAAACTACTGCTTGGAGTTACTAATAAGATTCATTTCAATTAAATATATTGTAGGATTTAGTTCTTGAAATTGTAGTGGAACTACAATGTAAAAAATATTACATCATATTAAATATTCACCTTTATGCAAAACTTAGAATGATTCTTGTAGGTAAAAATAGGGTAAATAGGTACATTTGAAAACTAATTTCACATTTTTGGTGTATTCAGACCAAATACATATGATAACTGTTTATTTCATGGATGCTTAATATCATATAGGTCCAAGAGGCTAACAAGATAGAACAACTTTAGCTAACTGGTTGACTATGGTACTGTTACACAGATTCCAAGATATTGTAATTAACTATGATATATTTAAGACATACTGCTTTTGGTAGGGATTTTCATTATTGTGTCTTTCACTAAGGAAAATCAGTCATGACCAGGTGGGATTTATCCCTGGGATGCAAGGGTGGTTCAACATTTGCAAATCAATCAATGTGATAGAACACAAATAAGAGACCAGAACCACATGGTCCTTTCAGTCGATGCAGAAAAAGTATTTGACAAAATACAGCATCCCTTCCTGACTAAAACGCTTCAGAGTATAAGGATAGAGGGAACATTCCTCAACTCCATCTATGAAAAACCCACAGCAAATATCATTCTCAATGGGGAATAGCTGAGAGCCTTTCAATTGAGATCAGGAACACAACAAGGATGCCCACTCCTGCCATCATTTTTCAACATATTACTGGAAATCCTAACAACAGTAATCAGACAATAAAAAGAAATAAAATGTATTCAAATTGGCAAAGAAGTCAAACTGTCTCTCTTCGCAGATGACATGATACTTTATGTGGAAAACTCAAGAGACTCCATCCCCAAATTACTAGAACTCATACAGCAATTCAGTAATATGGTAGGATACAAAATCAATGCACAGAAATCAGTAGCTTTCTTATATACTAACAATGAAACTGTAGAAAGAGAAATTAGAGAATTGATTCCATTTACAATAGCACCAAAAACCACAAGATACCCTGGAATAAACCTAACCAAAGAGGTAAAGGATCTAAACTCCAGGAACTACAAAACACTCATGAAAGAAATTGAAGAAGACACAAAAAGATGGAAAAACATTCCATGCTCATGGATCGGAAGAATAAACATTGTCAAAATGTCTGTGCTGCCCAGAACAATCTATACTTTCAACACCATCCCAATCAAAATATCAATGGAATTTTTCAAAATGCTAGAACCAACAATCCTAAAATTTGTATGGAACCAGAAAAGACCCCAAACTGCCAAGGAATTGTTGAAAAAGAAAAACAAAGCTGGGGGCATCATGTTGCCTGATTTCAAGCTTCATTACAAAGCTGTGATCACCAAGACTGCATGGTACTGACACAAAAACAGACACATAGACCAATGGAACAGAATAGAGAGCCCAGATATGGACTCTCACCTTTACGGTTAACTAATATTCAACAAAGCAGGAAAACACACCCAGTGGAAAAAAGACTCTGTCTTCAATAAATGGTGTGGGGAAAATTGAACAGCTTTATACAGAACAATGAAACTCGACCATTCTCTCACATCATACACAAAGATAAACTCGAAATGGATGAATGACTCAATGTGAGACAGGAATCCACCAAAATCCTAGAGGAGAACATAGGCAGTACCCTCTTTGGCTGATGAGGGCTGATATCCAAGATCTAGATCTTGGATATCAAATTCAACACTGAAAAAACAAATAATCAAGTAAAAAAATGAGCAGAAGACATCAGCAGACACTTCTCCAAAGACAACATATAAATGGCTAACAGACACATGAAAAAGTGTTCATCATCATTAACCATAGAGAAATTAAAATCAGAATCACATTTGGATACTACCTTATACAAGTTAGAATGCAAAAATCAACAATGCAAGAAACAACAAATGTTGGAGAAGTTGTAGAATAAAGGGAACCTTCTTATATGGTTGGTGGGAATGCAAATTGGGTGCAGCCACTTTGGAAGACAGTGTAAGGTTCCTCAAAAAAATTAAAAATAGAGCTACCCTATGACTCAGCAATTGCACTACTTGGTATTTACCCCCAAAGATACAGATGTAGTGAAAAGAAGGGGCAAATACACCCCAATGTTCATAGCAGCAATGTCCACAATAAACAAATTGTGGAAAGAGCCAAGATGCCCTTCAAAAGACAAGTGGATAAAGAAGATGTGGTCCATATCCACAATGGAATTTACTCAGCCATCAGAAAGGATGAATACACACCATTTGCATCAACATCTATGGGACTGGAGGAGATTATGTTAAGTGAAATAAGTCAAACAGAGAAAGTCAATTATCCCATAGTTTCACTTATTTGTGGAACATAAGTAATAACATGGAGGACATTAGGAGAAGGAAGGGGAAAATGAAGGGGAGAAATTGGAGTTGGAGATGAACCATGAGAGACTATGGACTCTGGGAAACAATCTGAAGGTTTAAGAGGGGAGTGACAGGGAGAGATAGGTGAGCCTGGTGATGGGTATTAAGGAGGGCATAGATTACATGGAGCATTGGGTGTTATACATAAACAATGAATCACGGAACACTACATTGAAAACTAATGATGTACTGTATAGTGACTAACATAATGTAATAAAGAAATTTAAAAAATAAAGAGAAATGGAAAATGGAAAAAAAAAGAGTAAAATCAGTCATATCCTATATGTGTAAAAGACAAAATCAGAATACATATTTTACAAGGTCTGAGTTATATTGGGAAATAATTGAAATAAATTGGTGGTAGAGGTAGCAAAAGAGCATTTAACAGAGAAATGATTGTTATATATAATAAGCATTATTTTATCATTGTATAGAAGGGGATTAATTAATATTTAAAACAATAAAAATATTCTGTGCTTTTTATTGCATTCTACTCCCATTCTATGACTGTTGCTTACCTAACTGTATTTTCTATATTAATAAATTAAGGTGATGGGATTTTATTCTTTGAATTAGCCAAAGAATAAATAAAGAATAAATCCCATCACCTCCAACTTCACTTTGAGTTAGGTCTAAACCTTTCCCTCAAATTAAACAAATAAGTACCAGATTTGTGTTTTGTACCAAGTAGAAACAGCTTTTGTGTGACAAAAAGCTAAGTAATGTAAACAGAAATAGTTTTTTATTTACTTCCTTTATTTGATATTGATGCAATCACAACAAGCACAGTGTCAAAAATGACCTAACGATAATCTCCAATGGGCATTCATATTTAAAATTCAAAATAACACTCTATTATGCCTCTCTTCTTGTTTGATTCCAAAGAAGAGCACAAATTTATTCTTTCTTTAGAAAACCATTGTCAGGATGAATGACAATTTAAGTAATTTAGTTGGATTCTGAGATTAAATAGTAGTAAAAAATAAAATTCAAACACCCATAATAACTCTTGCATGGGAATTGTAAAATATTCTAAAGTTGTTGAACAATATACATGCAGGTTATTGAACTTGATATTTGAGAACTGAGTTTTCCCATTTAGGACACTGGTCAATCTTTTTTTTTAAAATATTTTATTTATTTATTTGAAAGACAGAGATCACAAGTAGACAGAGAGGCAGGCAGAGAGAGAGAGAGGAGGAAGCACGCTCCCTGCTGAGTAGAGAACCTGATGCGGGGCTTGATTCCAGGACCCTGAGATCATGACCTGAGCTGAAGGCAGAGGCTTAACCCGCTGAGCCACCCAGGTGCCCCGACACTGGTCAATCTTAAAGATTAAAATAATATTAAAAATAGGTTCCAGAAATTCACATGGGCTCACTAAGTGACTGGCCAGATTTTTCAAACCTTATCTAATTTGCTATTGGATATAAAGACAGGATTGAAAGCTTTCATTGTTTTCACATTACTTTTTTCATACATTCTGCTTTTCTGAATCTAATCAAGGTAATCTAATGCTTGTATGGTGTGATGCAATTGTTTTACAGATTGCCAAAATTCTTTCCCTTTGGCTAATTCAAAGAATAAAATCCCAAAGGATATATAGTTGCTTCTTTATAATAACACAAGATAGCCAAAATCTTTTATAAAAGACAAATATTTAGCCAAAGATTTAGTACTCATTATTATATAACCTGTGAATAAGACCTAGATAAGATGACTTTTGATTTAAAGAGAGGATTTGTAAAGATCTGAAATGTAGTTTTCTGCTTGGAGGATCAAAGTCCCTGGATCCATTTTCTTGCTTTTACCATCACATATCATTTTTTCTAGGTCAAGACCACACAAACATTTGAATTCCATGAGATACATCTTAAAATATTATGATTGAGTTATTGGTTCTAAATAATATACAATCAGTCTACACCAGTTTAGACACAAACTCTACCAAAATAGTTATTTTGTGCCACATGAACACAGTTTAAATCTTTATTGTTAATCTCCACCTTCATGTTCTGTCAATCAATAATGGAAAATGAGTATGTAAGCCCCATCTCTATAGGAAAATTAATCTGTGTATTTTAAGTTGCCAAACAAGACATTTTAAGTTTTAACTTATTAATAGTAAATTTCCTATATATATTGAACAAGTGAGTGCTACTTAATAAAACAGAAATATTCTGTCAGTAGAGCTCACAATTGTAGCACCTTAAACATCAAATGGAAAATTACCATTGAAAATTGCAAAAAACTCTGCACAAAACAACTCCATTTAACCCCAACACTAAGAGACTTGAACAAACTCTAATGGGTCTTCTAATAGCTTAAGGCCATGTCCTTAGGATGGCCCTAGCCTTCTTTAAAATGCCTGCCTGAAAAAGCTTAACATTTCCAGAAGAATTTATGGTTTAAGCTGGTGACAGTTTGGTAGGCCCCTGAACCCTATGTTAGAACAATTTCTTTAAAAAGCTTGCAAAATATAAATCCTTCTTTTGTCCTTTGAGTTGCAAATCTTCTATCACACAGAACTCTTTTTCTCAAGGACCTGGGAGTCTTTTTGAAATGTAAACATTTAAGGAGATAGATTTTATTTCTACCTGTTGTGGGAGGGAAAAGGCCTAACTTTGATGGATACCTTAGTCTAATTTCTATCACTACTTCCTTCATAAAGATAAAAGAAATTTGTTTCTTTTCTAGATAAATGCCAATTAGCAAACCCAGATTTCCTAGTCACAAGGACCAACCCCTACTTAATGCCATTCAGTGCCTTGCCTTTGCAAACCCTTAGCATTTTAAAAACTTTCTATTTTTTTTTTTTTTTTTTTTGTGCAAAGAGTTAATACTGATCTATTTATTTCTGGATTTTCCCAAAGTTTACATACAATCACTCCTTTGGGGCACTCCTCTCTCTTTTTTTTAAATAAATTGATTTATTTATTTTCAGAAAAACAGTGTTCATTATTTTTTCACCACACCCCGTGCTCCATGCAATCTGTGCCCTCCATAATACCCACCACCGGGTACCCCAACCTCCCACCCCCCCGCCACTTCAAACCCCTCAGATTGTTTTTCGGAGTCCATAGTCTCTCATGGTTCACCTCCCCTTCCAATTCCAAAAACTTCCTTTTGGCTGAGTTGAGCTCAGGTTACATTGAGGTCTCTCCCCTATTGTAATAGGTATTAACGAATAAAATCTGTTTTTACCATATTTTGCAAGTGTCTGGCTTTATCTTTGACATAAAAAGACTTATTTCCAAATTTTCTATTTTGAATGGTATTATAAGAAACCATTTATAATATCACTATCTTTGGAATCACTGGAATTATCAGTAAACACTAACAAGTACTTAAATTACAATCCTTGCACTAACAAATATTTCCTTTGAAAATTTCAAGTATACTCATTGAAAGTGTAGCCCAAGATAATTTAAACATAACTATGCTACTAACCATGAACCTTGTGATGTATTGTCTTTGATAGTTCCCTATAAAACCTGGCCCAGTCCATTAGCATCCTCCATTGTATTATATGAAACACTTCTATTTGTTCAAAGCCTTTAGCTGAAAAATAATATGTGCAGGTTGCCTCAAAATTATAAGAATACTTAACATGTTGGTAAATTCTAAGATAAATAGTTTTAAGAAAATGAAAGTTGGTTGGCATGACAGGCTCCAGAACAAGAGTGTGTTGGGAATTTACAATTAATGTTATAAAGTTAGTATATGATTTAAATTAAAAGTTTATTTACTTCCCATCTGAAGTGACTGGCCATTATACAATTTGTAAAACAAACAAACAAACAAACAACAACAAAACCCTTTTTTGGAACTTCTTGATTGTGTGGGTTACTCATGTTTTCCATTTTTATCTGACCTAAATCCCTAGGGAAAAGTAGGTTTTAGTGAAAAAACTAGCAGCGAATGTTATTTATTTATTTATTTTAAATTAATTTTTTATTTTTTATTTTAAAAAGAATCTATTTGGGGCGCCTGGGTGGCTCAGTGGTTTAAAGCCTCTGCCTTCGGCTCAGGTCATGATCCCAGCGTCCTGGGATCGAGCTCCACATCGGGCTCTCTGCTCTGTGGAGTGCCTGCTTCCTCCTCTCTCTCTGCCTGCCTCTCTGCCTCCTTGTGATCTCTGTCAAATAAATAAATAAAATATTTTTTAAAAAAAGAATCCATTTGATTTTCACATGCAGAAAAAAAATGAAAAAATACCTCTCAAACTTTTAGATTTATAAAGAGAGAAAACTGCATTTAGCCATGTGTTTTTCTTTTTTAAAAAAAGATTTATTTGTTTGAGAGAGGGAGAGAGAGCCTGAGTGGGAGGGGGAGAGGGACAGAGAGAGAGAATCTCCAGCAGACCCAGCACTGAGCACAGAGCCTGATGTAGGACTCAGTCTCACAAGTTTGAGATCACAACCTGAGCCAAAACCAAAAGTCAGACACTTAAGTGACTGTACCACCCAGGTGCCCCTGTTCTGTTTGCTTTTCTAATATCTAGTGGTGATTAGTAAGTCACCCAAATAAAATCAGTAAAAGTATTTACTATTAGTTCTGAGACAAAAGTAAGATTTCTCCTAGTTAACTACTGTCCACAATGTGTAAAACCAGATTTCTCTCTCGCACCAGAAAGATAATTCCTGTTTACAACACTCAGTTTAAAATGGCTCAGGATTATTAAAATATCTGTTGATTTTATTTAAAATAAAATGATCAGACAAAAATAACTGTTTTGTTAGTTGTTTTGGAATCAACTACTTAAGTGTTCCTTTTTGGAACTAGGAGCATTTGTGAAAACATTATCTTAGGGTATAGAAACATAATTTTATTATTAAGATTTACTGAAATTTATTGTTGTTGGTAAATATTTAATAATGCTGGACAAACAGTGGAGCTACCACACCATCATATCATGTTAGATGGATTGTCATAATCACACAAAATGTCATCTACTATAAACTACTACTAAATGCCCACTTTTGAGATGAATTGTTGGGTACTCACTTGGGTCATGTACCCTCAAAATAATAATTTCATTGACTGTTATAGTTCTTACCATCCAAAAGAGATCCATGACAGATTCACTTAGAATGACCTCACGATAAAGAAATTAAAGGGTGATGTTTTTCCAGGTTAAAATAACAATTCTTTTACTTTATAGTCCTTTATTAGACTGTGAAGTCCTTGGGAGATGGGCACATTCCCATTATAAGCAGACTGTCTGGCATATAGTATATACTTAAGACAGATCACCAAATAAATCAATGGATCAGTCAATGAGTAAAAATGTTGTTCTAGTCCTTCTCTGGAATATACTAATTTGAGGCAAAATATTTCTTCCTAAGTCCATCTCACAATTTTTTTAAACTTCTGTGCAAGCTTATCATGCTTGTTTATCAACTCTAAATATTTGCAGATCTGCAGCAAACTTCTATTTCAAAGGCAATCAAAACACACAAGTACATTGTCCTTTAGAAATAATTATTCCTCTAGAATATTTTCACATTTAAGAATCACTTTGGAAGACTAACATGTTTAATTTAATTTTATTTTTTAACTTTTTGATAAGAAAGTAAAAAGATAATTTTTTTGCAAAGCACTATAAACAATCACCTGTTAAGAAATGAAGTATTATAAGTCAAGCAGAGAGAGTCAATTATCATATGTTTTCACTTATTTGTGGAGCATAACAAATAGCGGTGGACATTGGGAGTTAGGAGAAGGGAGTTGGGGGAAATTGGAAGGGGAGGTGAATCATGAGAGACTATGGATTCCGAAAAACAATCTGAGGGGTTTTAAGTGGTGGGGGGGTGGGAGGTTGGGGGAACCAGGTGGTGGGTATTAGAGAGGGCACGGATTGCATGGAGCACTGGGTGTGGTACAAAAAACAATGAATACTGTTATGCTGAAAAGAAATTAAAAATAAATTTTAAAAAAAGAAATGAAGTATTAAGATGGTCAACAGACACATGAAAAGATGCTCAACATCATTCATCATCAGGGAAAAGCAATTCAAAACTACAATAAGATATTACCTCACACCTGTCAGAATGTCTAAAATCAACAACAGAAGAAACAACAGGTGTTGGCGAGGATGTGGAAAAAGGGGAACACTTTTGCACTGTTGGTGTGAATGCAAACTGGTGCAGCCACTCTGAAACACAGTACAAAGTTTCTTCAAAAAGTTAAAAATAGAACTACCTATCGTCCAGCAATTGCATTACTATGTATTCACCCAAAGGATATAAAAATAATAATGCAAAGTGATATAGGCACCCTGATGTTTATAGCAACATTATCTACAACAGCCAAATTATGGAAACATCCCGAGTGTCCATGAAATGATGAATGGATACATGAAGGAATATTACTCAGCCATAAAAATAATGAAATCTTGCCATTTGCACTGATATGGATGGAGCTAAAGCAAATTATGGTAAGCTGAATCAGTTAGTCAAAGAAAGACAAGTACCATATGATTTCACTCATTTGTGGAATTTAACAAAACAAAGGGGCAAGGGGGAAAAAAGAGAGAGGGAAACCAAGACACAGACTCTTAGCTACAGAGAACAAACTGATAGTTACCAGAGGAGAGGTGCGTGGGAGGATGGGTTAAATAGGTGATGGGGATTAAATAGGGCACTTGTGATGAGCACTGGGTGCTGTATGGAAATGTTGACTCACTATGTTGTACACCTGAAATTAACATTACACTGTATTACACTGTTTGTTAACTAAAAATTTTAAAAACGAAGTATTAGAATATTTACTAAGATTCTTCTTATAATAATAGTGCTATCTCAGGGTGCTTGGGTGGCACAGTCAAGTTAAGCGTCTGACTCTTGGTTTTGGTTCAGGTTGTGATCTTGGTTTCATGAGATGGAGTCCTGTGTGGGGCTCCATGCTCAGTGCAGAGTCTGCTTGAGATTCTCTTTCCCTCTGCCCTCTCAGACTCTGCCCCTCCTGCTCCTGCTCTTTCTCTAAAATAAATAAATAAATCTTTTAAAAAATAATAGTCTTATCTTTCATTTTTACTGAGCACTTCATACGTGTTAAATGCATTTCAATTTATCCTTACAGTAACATTATTGCATATCATTAACTCCATTATACTTTTGAGGAAAATGGGAGCAGTTAAGTAACTTGTCCAATGTTACATGGTTTAAAATTTATCTACTATAACCCCTTTATTTTTACAAATGAGAATTTGAAGTTGTGTGGAGATTAGTTAATTGACAAAGATCACAAAGCAGTAATTAATGGAAATAAGACTACAATGTAAGTTTCATGACCCCTAGGTGCAGTACTCTTTGCAATTTGAATAATTAAATTTCATATTATTTATCTATTTTAAAACTTTATAGGTTTTAGCCAAATTGCCTTTTGCCTTTCTCTAGACAGAACTATGTAATCTTTTAAATTTAATTTAAATTGAGTTTTGACTTGGGGAGAAGTCTAGGTAATGATAGAGATTGGAAATTATAAGCATACAGATAACAGTTAAAAGCCACCAGTTTCCTTAGGCAAAAGGAAAGACAGTGCTTCTCAAACATTGGCCTGCATCAGAATTACTGAAACTTTGTTAAAAAATTCACATTCCCAAGCTCTAACCCTACAGATCCTGATTCAGAAGCTATGGAGGTACAGTTCAGGAATCTGCATTTCTACCAAGAACCTCTAAGTGCTGATGTAGGTAGTCAAATAATCGTAATTTGAGAAACACTGAAGCAGAGGGAGCTTGGGGAAAAAAACACCACCTCATTACAAAGTATGGGAGAATAGCAACCCTTATGGAGTAAAAAAAACTTAATCCAATCAAGGACACTGAGAAAAACAGCCAGATAATTGAGAGAAGAATCCAGAGAGTATAATGCCACAATAGCCAAGAGAAGAAAGAGTTTCAAAGAAACAGTAACCAACTATGTAAAATGTTGCAGATAAAAATGTAAGATGGGGGCGCCTGGGTGGCTCCGTGGGTTAGGCCGCTGCCTTCGGCTCGGGTTATGGCCTCAGGGTCCTGGGATCGAGTCCCGCGATAGGCTCTCTGCTCAGCGGAGAGCCTGCTTCCTCCTCTCTCTCTCTCTGCCTGCCTCTCTGCCTACTTGTGATCTCTCTCTGTCAAATAAATAAATAAAATCTTTTTAAAAAAATGTAAGATGAAGACTGAAGTTTCAGTAGAGTATTGAGGACAGAAGATTGGTTTCTACAGGTTGAGTAGCAGATGGGATGTAATAAATTCATAACATAGACTGTCCTTTCAGGAATCTTGGCTTAGCAGTGAAGGAGAAAGCCAATAAAATAGTTAATGGAATACACAGAATCAAGAACTGTTTTATTTGGGGAGATGAGTGAGATTTGAGTTTGACTTTAGATTGAGCGGAAGGAGCAGATGGAAAATTAAGGTAAGTCAAAAGGAATAGAAACCTCAAGAAATTAAAAATAGAACTTCCCTATGACCCTGCAATTGCACTCCTGGGTATTTACCCTAAAGATACAGATGTCGTGAAAAGAAAGGCCATCTGTACCCCAATGTTTATAGCAGCCATGGCCATGGTCGCCAAACTGTGGAAAGAACCAATTTGCCCTTCAATGGACAAACGGATAAGGAAGATGTGGTCCATATACACTATGGAGTATTATGCCTCCATCAGAAAGGATGAATACCCAACTTTTGTAGCAACATGGACAGGACTGGAAGAGATTATGCTGAGTGAAATAAGTCAAGCAGAGAGAGTCAATTATCATATGGTTTCACTTATTTGTGGAGCATAACAAATATCATGGAGGACAAAGGGTGTTAGAGAGGAGAAGGGAGTTGGGGTAAATTGGAAGGGGAGGTGAATCATGAGAGACTATAGACTCTGAAAAACAATCTGAGGGGTTTGAAGTGGCGGGGGGTTGGAGGTTGGGGTACCAGGTGGTGGGTATTACAGAGGGCACGGATTGCATGGAGCACTGGGTGTGGTGAAAAAAATAATGAATACTGTTTTTTCTGAAAATAAATAAATCAATTAAAAAAAAAAAAGAAAGTAGGTGCTGAAGGACATGAGTAGGTAAGAAGATCATTCTTAGAAAAGAGGATAAACATGTTCTTCTCCCTGACTGGAAGGATGAAATAAGATTGCCAGTGTAGAAAACAGTCATTTGGAAGGTGGGAACACAAGAAGCAAAAAAGTTTCACATCTTATGCTTTATTTATTTTGAAGCTATGTTATAATTATTTGCATACAAATTTAAAACTGTCCTACCTTTCTGATGAAAGGAAATTTTTATCTTGTAAAATGCCCATCTTTATTTCCAATAATGATTTTTCTCTTAAAGTTAACTTAGTCTGATATTCAAAATTTCTTTTGTTAATTATTTGCATGGCATGTTTTTTTCATCATTTTACGTTTAAACATTCTATATTTTTGTATTTTTGCATTTTAGACATGTATTTTGTAAGGAGACCATAGTTGTGATTTTTCTACCTAGTATAATATTTGTTTTATCTTAATTGGGGCATTTAGTTTGTTTACGTTGAATACTATTACCACCACATTAGTACTTGATTTCCACTTTTTCTGCCTACTTTTTTTTTCCCTTTGCTTTTCCTTTCTTGCTTTTCAAGATTATTATTTTCCATTTCCCTTCTATTGCTTGATAGTTATACTTTATTTTATTGTTCTTTTAGTGATTTCCATAAACATAGCAAGTTTATCAATGTACTTTTTCACGTCTTGGATAGCGCTAGGACATTAAAATACTTTATTTACCTCCTCCTTCTTTATTTGTTACTGTAGTAATGGGTTTAAATTCTATTTTATTTCTTTACTCTTAAATATTTAATTAATTTATTTATTTGTCAGAGATAGAGTGAGCGAGAGAGAGAATGAGAGCAAGCACAAATAGGGGGAGTGGCAACCGGAGGGAGAAGCAGTTTCCCTGCTGAGCAAGGAGCCTATTGTGGGAATTGATCCCAGGACCCTGGGATCATGACCTGACCTGAAAGCAGACGCTTAACCATCTATGCCACCCAGGTGTCCTGAAAATTTAAAAAAAAAATAAAATTCTAAAAATAAAGGTGGATTTTCATATATTTTGTTCTTTTGAATAAAAAAGATGATTTAACCTGGCTGGCTCAGTCTGAAGAGCACACAACTCTTGATGTTGGGGTCTTGAGTTCAAGTTTCATGTGAGACGTAGAGATTACTTAGATAAATAAACTTTAAAAAAGATTATTTCAAATTTAGCATGTTTTGTTCAATTTTTAAAAATCTGCATGAGTATAAGTAGATAATATTTTACTTTCACATCTATCATTTCTTTTGAAATGCATACCATCATTTCATTTGGTCCTCAGAAATTACTCTATGATAAACAGGGCAGAAAATATTTTCAGATTCATTTTTAAAATTAGCTAATTGATACCTAGATGCATTTTGCCATACTCTACCCCTGCTGTCACTATCTACCAAGTTCAGTTGGATTGTCAGTATTACTTGCTTATTTAATCATCTGTAATTGGCTGTCTTTTCTCAAAAACTAATCCAAAATTTTACCACTTTCAAAGGGAGTGGGTCCCAACTCAGCCACTTTTCAATCTCAGCTTACGGCTTCATACCCATTTCAGTAAAAATACTGAGCCAATCAATTATGAATACTCCCAGTAATTGTGGACTTGATATTTGGTGTCAATCTTCTAGCTGAAAAAAAAAATGAAAAGTTTGACAAATTTGTAAAAAATCTCTAAAGGCATTAGAGAGATATCAATCAATTTTAAAATGGGGCTAAGATCTGGGAGAACACTGAAACCAAAAAGCAATGCAAGAAAAAAGAAAAGGGAATGGGTTAGTTTCAAAAAGTGGACTGAAAGCACTGAAAGAAAATAACTGCCAACTTAGAATTCAATTTCGCCCCACCCTCCCCCCAAAAAACCCTTCAAAATGAAAGTGAAATAAACACTTTTTGGACAAACAGTATGAGCACAGCTGAGAATTTATAACCAGTACATTCAACTAAAGGTCGTTCTTCAGCAGCAGAAATATGTTTCCAGACGGAAGCTCAAGGATGCAGAAAGGAATGAAGAACAAAAAATATGGTAAACATAAATGATTATTGACTGGATCAATGATAATAACATCAATAATAATAATGTGATGTTTAAAATACATAGAATTTAGGGATGCCTGGGTGGCTCAGTTGGTATAAATAAATAATCAAAATCTTTAAAAAAATTTAAAAATTATTTAAATTTTCATTTATAGACCATGCAATTACTGTCACATTCCTCCAGCACTGGGAGAAATATTCATGGAAGAAGGCTCTGAGTAGGCAAGTAACTGACCATATCACACTTAAAGCAACTGAGAGGACAGTGTTAAAGACGTGAGATAGAATGGGAGAAAGAAGGAAAGTAAAAAGACAGACAGATCCTCTGTGAGTTTCAAATTTATACTTCCTTCTTTAAATCTGGTATTATATACAAATATTAAAACATTGACCACTATGTCAAAAACTTTAAAAGCTAATGAGGTACTATAAGTTTGGTAACTGAATATAAGAATATAATAAAAAAAAATCTGATCTCTTCTAAAGCTTCCCAATGAAGATAAATGAGCACAGCTATCTTACCCAGACTAGGTAATTTTGGAAGTCTATTAAGGTCATTGGTCAAAGAGTTACTGCAGAATGCTCCATGGAGATTACATAGCAAGACCAGTGTCTGATTATGAGTTCTAGGTTTTATCTCCTGGGTCTTTCCACTTGAGTGAAAGTAATATGTCAGGCAAGTAGTTGTAGGTTTCTCCTACTGAGCAAAGATGAACTGTTTACTCTGGACAATTTGGTAACATAGTTCATTATTTGCAATTTTTAAAAATTATTTGCAATTTTTACATGGGACTAGATAGAATCTCAAACTTTGTTTTGGAGGGTAGAAAGACAAAGACATTTTTCTTGAGCTAAATCATAGTATTTCAGAATGTACTGTAAAAACACATTTTGGGAACACAAAACACTCCTTTTAAATGATCCATCTTTAAAATGAAAATACCTTGTAATCATGCAATATTCAACATACAAATATGTATTTTGTAATTCTGCTCTAATTTTTCTTACACTTGGAAATGATTCCACTATTGATTTACTTTACAACAGAAAGTCTATAAAGTAGCCTACTGGGTTTTTAAGTGTTAAAAATGCTAAAATTTCTATTAACTAAGACAAATATCTACTTCTTAGATTTATCTCTTTGTAAAGAAGAAAGGTGATTTTTCCTGCCATGTAATCATTCTGGCCAGCTTCCTTCTACTACTAGTCAGTATCCTCAACAAAGCACATTGCTTTATACCAACACCTATTAACTAGAATGCTATATTATATTCCAAGGGTACAATTAAATTTTGTCTTGAATTTTTATTTTGGATTGCTGATACTAACAACCAGAAGTTGGCACAGATGTCACAATTTCCTGAAACATGACAGATCTCAAAATCAACTACAGTATCATTGATAACTCACAACATTGCAATGTTGCAAAGACATTTTAGATGGCTGCCAAAAACAGAGGAAACTGATTGAAAGCCATAGCATACAAAACAAACCTCAGATTGTATAAGAATTCAATGGCTATGATAATGAAAATATCTGGGTCTTCACAATCCTTGTTCAAATCAGTGATCATAATTACCCACTCATCAAGTGCATGAAAAGCACATGGAACATCCCAAAGAGGTTGTAACTTTGTAGCTAGTATTTAATACAACATAGCAGAAATAATTCAAGCAACTGACATAGAGGGAAGCATACTGGCTTGGCACATTCTTTGCTAATATAAAAACCTTATCTATACAATATTTACTGTTTGACTTCCAATATTGTTTTCTTCTTTCACTACTTGTGTCCATGGACTGACAGGAACTGTTGATGATGAGGAGTAGAACCAAAGAGAAGTACACAAAGGGAAAAACACGCCTAATCTCAGAGACAGATTTACCATGAAGCCAATGAAGCTTAAGTTTTAGGGATTCTCACTTGTAAAAGCCCATTCCAAGACCCTGAAAAGTATTTTATGTTTGTAATATTTTCATATTTATATTTGTTGTGATTTTTCTCATTCCAAATTTCAATTTAAAGATATATGCATGTATATAGAAAATATATAAATATAAATATATACATACATATGTGTTTTTTTTAAAACAGTGACTCTCAAACTGTATAAGGTTCAGGCTCTTCAAAATCTGGCCTCTGCTGTTAAGTGTGACTCACCAGTAGACTGGTGAATTTGATTTGATATCCTTCAAACACCTAACATTCTCCCCTTACCCCCAGTACATCTGAATCCACAGCTGCAGAACAAACATTTTGATGAAAATCAACAATACTCAATCCATTTCCATTAGGAATCAATTAATCCCTAGGCAGATTACATGCACTAGTTAATGATTTCTTTGAGAGGGCACTACAGGAGTAGATAAAATTGTAGGCCTATGAAACAGTATTCACAGAATTATAAGTGACCTCAGCTGTCATTTACCCAAGTCCTGCATTTTACGTATAAGAAACAAAATTAGAGAGGAAATATGACTTGTTTAAGTTTACATCTAGGTTATTAGTGGTAAAGCAGAGATTTCAAGAAAGCTATTTAATCCTTATGCTACTTTATACTATTGTTTGAATTTTTTTGCTTTAACATTTATGAAGCTTATTTCCTAACATGCTTGAATTTGTAAATTTTGTAAATCAAGATTAAAATTCTACAACTCTACAACTGAGAGCCAAATTACTATTTAATATTTTAAATCACTATTTTGTGTACTTCACCATCAACATAAAATGTCATAATTTTTGCATGCAGTTTATAGTTTTTTTTTAAAGATTTTATTTATTTATTTGACAGATACTGCAAGTAGGCAGAGAGGCAGGCAGAGTGAGAGAAAGGGAAGCAGGCTCCCCGCTGAGCAGATAGCCCAATGAGGGGCTCTATCCCAGGACCCTGGGATCATGACCGGAGCCGGAGGCAGAGGCTTGAAACCACTGAGCCACCCAGGTGCCCCCAGTTTATAGTTTAATTACATCCTTGATACAACTGCACAATAAAGATAACAGTTTCTATTTTAAAGGTCTATCCACTTTTTCAGGTCATTAATTGACTATTTCAAACTAAATAATTCTGTATTAAAAATCTCTATCTTGGAACACTGGAGTGGCAAAGTTGCTTGAGCATCAGACTCTTGGTTTCAGCTTGGATCATGATCTCATGGTCATGAGATCAAGCCCCTGGTCTGGCTCCATACTCATCATGGATTCTGCTTGAGATTCTCTCTCCCTCTCCTTCTGCCCCTCCCCCTCATAGCCTCTACCTCAAATAAGTAAATAAATCTTAAAAAACTCTATCCCTTCTCTTTAAATTATTATGTTAAGTTTTCCATGCAAATTTAACAATAATTTTATGTTTACAAAGATAATAATAAAGACAACAATAAATTAAAATGATCCTGCAAATATAAACATGACATTTGAAGGATTACTTCAAATTATAGCTTTAGAAATTTCATGTTAAATCATTTTTTTCTGTTGGAGCAAGTCTAAAGTTTCGTTTTTCTTTTGTTTAAAAAGGAGATATAAGTCATAACTACCTTACTTTGTAAAAGTACTGGAAACTCACATAAATACTAGGACAGAGGCAATCATTTGTGATTGGGTTAAAATTATGCACATAAAATATGCTAGCTGACTTCACTGGTAATTAATCTTCAGGTTTCTTATTTCTGAACTTAAAAATTCCTTATCTTAATTCAGTATAAAAATCTTTACAATAAATTTGTTAACATATACATATAAGTAAGATGAAATGCAGATAAGTTAACACTAAGACCCAGTGGTTAAATGCACAAATGTTATGGACAATCAATTAAGCTAAAAGGATATAAAAGCGACTAATAAATACAGTGAAAAACATGTAACCTCTTTAATTGTAAGAGAAACAATTGTGACCAGGATTATAATCAATGACTATTTATCACCTACATGATCCTATTTATTTAAACAGTAAAAGCATCATGAAATGGTTATGCATGCATGCTGCTGATAAAAGTGTAAACTGATACAATTCTTCAGAAAAGCAAGTTTTTTACTATATATTAAGAAACTAAAAATATTCATAACCATTGGACCAGTAATTTCATGCCTAAGCAACTAAGACTGAAAAAGGCTTTATGTGTGATAATTCACAATTATGTATATCGAAGCAGTATATATAATAGTCACATAGCAAAAAACTTAAAATTATATTCACTTAATCAAGTTATAGTATATAGATATAGACATTATATGACATATATATTAAATATACCTACACACACAGGTTATATATATACACACAGAAAGACATTTGTGTGTGTCTGTGTGTCTTAATTGTGTAAGTAAAATATGAATAGAGGAAACACTGGGGAAAAATACACAAACATTGTTAATGGTTAAAGCAATTCAAATGCTTTTCTACCTTTCCACATTTCAGATAAAAAGCAGTTATTACTTTCAAATTCAAAACAATTAATTTTAGTAATAGTGATAAAGAAATGTAGAAAACAGGAGAGATTTATATAGCGTATAAGAAAAAAATGTCCAAGCAATTAAACCCATACTTAAACAAAAATGAGGTTTGATGTTACAATTCTAGTAAGGTAAAAGAAATAAATCCAGTACTGGTCAAAATACAGGTTTTAATTCGGTAGAATTCTTCTGGTAGATAATTTGTCTTAAAACAGTTGTACATTCTGTCATCATAATCAGGATAATAGGAATGTAACTGATGAAAAACCCTGTAACATTTTTTAAAGAAAACTTTGCTAAAAGAAATCATAAGAATGTATTCAAGAAAATTATTTGAATAGTTGAAATACATTATAAGTACAAAGTTAATTATATCAGCTTTACTCTTAATATCTGAAAATTGATGGCAACCTACATAATCCAACAATAATTGAATGATTAAATAACTTAAGTATATAAATTCAATAGCACATGAGGCAGTCATTTAAAATTAATGTAATGACTATATGGAAAAGAAAGATGTGAATATATCATCATATATACTGTATATGTTGAGGAACATTGGGAGGAAACGAAAACCCCATAAATAATTGCCGTGTTAAATCAGAGAGGATTCCATTGACTTTTATAAATCTTTTTGAAATGCTTAGTATTAATGATAAATCTTTTTTTTTTTTTAATTGCTTACCACTTGCACCTTAGATAGCTTTTCTTCAGAGGTAAGTAGTTCTGTAATCTGTGTTTCTGGTCCTATAAGATCAGGTGGAAGGGAAGCTATGTAATGACAGATTTTAGTCACATTCTTGCACTAGAAAAGAAGAAAACAAAGAAACAAGATGAATAAAACTCTCTACAAATATAACTCAACCTTAGTATGTAATTGTCATAAATTTCATTTCTCAAAAAATTTAACATATACATGTATACATATGTATTTATAATCAGAGAAAGATAATACACAGCTCACTAACAGGATGAAAAAATATATTTGTTTGATTCCAGAGCCAACTGTGTCATATCAAAGTATAAGACTGGGTTAAATTTTAGGTCCTCTAAACTGTGGTGTAGGCAACATGAAGATCAGTAAGAAAAAGTAAAAAATAGGTTTTAAATATTCAATTGTTTTTGATAAGAAATCATGGAAAATTTCATGGAAATATTTAAAATGGCAGAAGAAGAAATCAACTATCCTAACCTAAGAAGAAATCAACAATCACTCAGAATCCTGCCTACAGGGAAACAGGGTAAATATTACATTTACTTCTCATGATCTCCATAAATACTGTGGATTTATTTTAAAATGTACTTTTGGCAGAGATTTTTATACATGCTGTATTTATGCTTTCAGGGACCATATTGACATTTCCTTTAAATATGGCAAACACTCTAAAGGAAATTTGAATTGTGTGAATTTTAACATTTTTTAAAGATTTATTTTATTTCATTTATTCATTCATTCATTCATTTCAGAGAGAGCAAGAGAGAGAATGGGGACAGGAAGAGAGGGAGAGAGAATCTCAAGGAGACACCACATTTTGAGTCTATTTTTGTGTGTGGTGTAAGGAAATGGTCCAATTTCATTTTTCTGCATGTGGCTGTCCAATTTTCCCAGCACCATTTATTGCACTATTGGGTATTTACCCTAAAGATACAAACGTAGTGATCCAAAGGGGCACGTGCACCTGAATGTTTATAGCAGCAATGTCCACAATAGCCAAACTATGGAAAGAACCTAGATGTCCATCAACAGATGAATGGATCAAGAAGATGTGGTATATATACACAATGGAATACTATGCAGCCATCAAAAGAAATGAAATCTTGCCATTTGCGACAACATGGATGGAACTAGAGCCTATCATGCTTAGCGAAATAAGTCAAGCAGAGAAAGACAACTATCATATGATCTCCCTGATATGAGGAAGTGGTGATGCAACATGGGGGCCTAAGTCGGTAGGAGAAGAATCAATGAAACAAGATGGGATTGGGAGGGAGACAAACCATAAGTGACTCTTAATCTCACAAAACAAACTGAGGGTTGCTGGGGGGAGGGGGTTTTGGAGAAGGGGGTGGGATTATGGACATTGGGGAGGGTATGTGCTTTGGTGAGTGCTGTGAAGTGTGTAAACCTGGGGATTCACAGACCTGTACCCCTGGGGATAAAAACATATGTTTATAAAAAATAAAAAATTAAAACAAAAAGGAGACACCACATTGAGTGTGCAGCCCTATGTAGAGTTCAGTCTCCTGACCCTGAGATCACAACCTGATCTGAAACCAAGAACTGAAAATTCAACCAACTGAGCCAACCAGGTGCCCCTTTAATATTTTGATATAATACACATAACACATTTCTGAAATGTAAGAGTTTAAAAAAAAGAAATGAAAATTTAAATAAAAAGAGTAATAAATAATGGTCCAATAAACCACCTACTTAATCAGTAAATCTCATGGGTGGGAAAAGAGCTTATATATAACTCTTTGAATCCCCATCACTTAGCACAATTACAAAAATCTAGTAAAACCACATAAACACTTATTGTTGGTGAGTATGAGGACATACAAGCAATTTTCTAATTTTTCCAACAAATAAGTAAGATGATTAAGTCTAACATTGGCTTTAAGTAATGGAGTCATGGAAAGCACAGTGATTTAAATGATTACAGAGCAAAATATCTTACAATCTTAATGACTTGAAAAAAACCTATACATAAAAGAATACACACCTGTGCTAGTAACAAATGTATATTTTATACCTGGTAAATATTTCAATTCAACATGTATATTTAAAGTGCAAAGTTATAAACACTGCACAGATTATATATGCACAAATAGGCTGATTTTGTAAAAGCAGAATCATACATTATTTAGGTTGACTATTATCTAAAATAACACCTAGTCCAATCCCGTCATTTTAAGATGAGGAAACTCAGGCTGTTAAAACACAAGATTTGAGGTCCAAGGGGTAAGTACCATGTCATTATGTTTTTGTATCTCTTTTGCCTAAACTGAGTACATGGACTATGGTGGATGTTCATTAACTGTTTATTTATCTAATTAAATTCATTTCCAACTTGAAGCCATGCTTTGACTAGATAGTTTCTTAATTATTACATCAATGTGTCATGCTCATTCCTGTTTTCATGTTCTTCCTTTTGACTGAAGTGTCTCTACTTTAACCTCTGTTAAGTCAAATTGTTTCCAGCTTTCAGAACCTGAGCTACAATTTTGTGAAATCTTATAGGTGATTTTAGCTTTCTCTGTACACTATGACTACTTTTTCACTCAATTTATATTGCAGAACAATCTACCATATAAATCCTTATGTCTGTGTGTCAATTATAGTAGCATTAAAAAAAATAGGGGTGCCTGGGTTGCTCAGTTGGTTAAGCATCTGACTTTTGATTTTTGGCTCAGGTTATGATCTCTGGGTCATGAGGTCAAACCCCACACTGGGCTCTGTTCTGGGTGTGGAGCCTGCTTGGGAGTCTCTCTTCCTCTCCCTCTACACCTCCCCCCTACTCACATATGTGTGCTCTCTCTCTCTCTCTCTCTTAAAAAAAAAGGTAAAAATAAAACTACCTTATAACCCAGAAATTATACTACTAAGATTTACCAAAAGGACACAAAAATACTGGTTTGAAGGGACACATGCACCCTGATGTTTATAGTAGCATTATTAACAAAAACCAAATTATGGAACGAGCTCAAATCTCCATTGACTGATGAATGGATAAAGATATATATGTTGTATTAATATTATTCAGCTATCAAAAAAATGAAATCTTGTCATTTCCAATGACATGAATAGAGCTAGAGTGTATTATGCTAAGTAGAATAAGTCAGTCAGAGAAAAATACTATAAGATTTCACTCATATGTGGAATTTAAAAAATAAAACAGATGAACATATGGGGAATGAAAGAGTGAGGGAAGTGAACCATAAGAGAATCTTAACTTCAGAGAAAAAACTGAGACTCGATGGAAGAAAGTAAGTGGGGTTTGGGCTAAATGGGTGATGGAGGGTACTTGGGTAAGCACTGGGTGTTATATTTAAGTGTTAATTCTACACCTGAATCCAATTTTACCATATGTGTCAATGAACTAGAATTTAAATAAAAATTGAATTTAAAAGGAGTATAAATAAATAGATTGAAAGGTAAGTAAATAAATGAAAATATATGTGATATTGATTGACTATAAGATTTAATATTGTTAAATGGCAATAATCCCCCATGTTGACCTACAGATTCAAAACACTATGCTTCAAAGTCCTAGCAGGCTTTTGTACAGCAACTGACAGGCTTATCTAAAAACTCATGGAAAGGCAAGGGACCAAAAGGAGTTTTTAAAAAATCTTGAAAAAAGCAATAAAATTGGAGGGCTCATACTTTGTGATTTCAAAACTTACTATAATGTGTAACTGCATAAGAAGAGCAACCTCAAGGGACACCTAGGTGGCTCGGATGGTTAAGCATCTGCCTTCAGGTCAGGTTTTCCCAGAGCCCTGGGATCAAGCCCTGCATTGGGCTCCCTGCTCAGCAGGGAGCCTTCTTCTCCCTCTCCTCTGCCCCTCTCCTCTGCTTGTGCTCTCTCTCTTTCTCTCTCTTTCTCTCAAATAAATAAATAAAATCTTAAAAAAAAAAAGAATAACCACTTAGATCAATGGAAGAGAACTGAGTGTTCAAAAATAAGCCCCTCATTCATGGTTGATTTTAAAAGAGGGTGTTAATAAATTTTGAAGGGGAAAGAATAGTCTTTTCAGGAAATAGTGCTGGGACAGCTGGGTATTCACATTCAAAAATGAATATGGACAACTATCTCTCACCTTTATTTCCCATTTTTAGAAGTATTAACACAAAAAAACTTATACAGCTAAATGTAAGAGATATAGCTATAAAAATTTCAGGAGAAAACATAGAAGTAAATATTTGTGACTTGAATAACCCTAAGCTTTAGTTATGACATCTCAAGGACAAGTGAAGTAACAAAAGAAACTACAGATAAATTGAACTACATTGAAATGAAAAACTTTGGGGTGAGAGTGATGTTACCTAGATGGCAGAGTAGACTACAGCCTCCATTCCCCAACAGAGATTAACAATTGGACAGCTATCCACAAATGAAAATAGTTCTGGGAGAATTGAGGAGTATACTTACAGAAGCTTCAGCAACACAGTGGAATAAAATATCTGGGATTAAATGCACAAAATGGGTAGAAAGAATAGTTTAATTTAGTCTTTATCATCCCATCCTCTAGGTCAGCACTGCTCAGTCCCAAGAGGGAATGTCCCAACTCAAAAGAGTTCCCCTTGCCAACAAAGTGAAAATGGGCAGTGATAAGCTTCCTCAGCCTATTGGGGCACTACATGAAGGATCTGTTTCAGTTCAATTCCACCGAGAGAGCAGCAAAGCTGAGACATATGGAGATGGCTAAGAACAAGGAAGAAGGATAGAGGCTACCAATATCAGCTACACAGCAGGAGTGACTGTGGTTCCTAGTGGTTTGCTTGTCAGAGGACCCCAGAACACTTCACTACTGAGGACCTCTATAGCTCTTGCAGATTCTTTACACTCCCCAAATTACATCACCATGGACCTCATCACAGACACCAACAGAATGCTCAGCAGCTTTTACCATTGAAGAAACTGATAGCAAGCACAGCTGTCATGTATCCCTTGTAGACTTCATTGCTTAAGTTTTTGCCCCACAGATTTTCACGTTTTCCGAGACAGCCAGCTCAATCCCTAGTCCTGCTGGAGCCCAGATCCATACCAGTAGCCAGCCCTGGCATCTAACTATGATCACGCAAGACACCAGCCTAGACCATATGGCTGACCTCCATCACTGTGAACACATTTGTGGCTTGCCTCTGGCAGATGTGCATCTACAGCATCCTGACTCAAGCCACTGGCCTTTACTGCCATGTGCATGCTTATGGCCAAGTCCCTATAGCTGCACAAGTGCACATGGACAGCTAAGATCCACCACATCTCCTGCCTGACCCAGATACAGCCATGACTCCTGTCACTATCATGCACCACTTCTCTTTGCACTATTCCTGCAGCTGTACACATGTACATTGCCACCTAATTCCTATCACCAACTTCCACTACTGTGCACACACCTGGGGCAAGCCCTTTCAGATGAAGAAGTGCATTCAGATAGCCAAGGCCTGCACAACTGTCTGTGGACCTGGATATAACCCTGACTCCTGTCATTGGCCTATAACACTGAGCTCACCTGTAGGTATTACTGAGCTGTGCATCTGCTCACCAGTGGTCTGACTCTATCACCAGCTTCCACTGTCATTCGTGCACCAACAGCAAGCTCCTATGTCCATGAGTGCATACTGACAGCCAGGGCCCACACAATAGCTGTGTGTCTGGATATGTTTCTATTATCAGAAACATTATTGTGCTAACCTTCAGCTATACACCTGCACTCCTCTGACCTGATGGCTTCCAGTAGTCTCCACTGCCATATGTATGCCTGTGGCAAGACTGTGGCTACAGGAATATAAGGTAACAGCCCATGCCCCTGTATCTGCTATTGTGCCTACAGTTGGCTCAAGCCCCTGCTGCTGACCCTGGTTCTCACAGTGTGTATATATGCAGAGAGCCCCTTCACTACACAAGCACTGCAGCCACGCATATACATACCACCAGTATATTACCACTGCTGCCTTCTCTGGCCCCTAACCACTGAACCTGGAGTTACCACTGAGGACCCCAACAACCACTGAAGTCACTGCAGACCCAACAAAACTTTTATCAAGTATCACACAGTTGTCAATGTTGTGGACATGAGACATGTTGTGGACATGAGAGACGTTAGCCAACGCACCCATGTTGTACTCCTTGTTATTTATTTATTTATTTATTTATTTATTTATTTAAATTTTAGGCTTTCTTATTATTCTTAGAAAACAAGAAGCATGTGTCCTTCTCATAACCTTTGCCTTTAATCTCCTCCACTTAGAACACACTTCTTCCAGATTCCCACATGGTTTAAAGGCCTCTCACTTTCTTCAGGTCTTTGCTCTCAATTCATCTTCTCAGGGAGGCCTCCTCTAACATTCAATTCTGATTGCCAGAAACTGATCCTATTTCCTCACTTTATTTTTCTCTATAACATTTATCACCATTTGACATACAATATATTTTACTTACTTGTTAGTTTAAACTTAATGACAATAGGGATACATGCTCATTTTGTTCCTAGTATATTGAACAGTGAAGGTCACATAATATATGTTCAGGAAATATTTGTTGAATGAATGAATTAGAATTGTAAAAAAGCTGAAACAGTGGTAATAGTGGAAGTTAATAGGGTCAACTATATAACTTATTTTTTTCCTCCGAGTTCTTATTTAAATTTCAGTTAGTTGTGCTCGCTTCGGCAGCACATATACTAAATTTCAGTTAGTTAACATACAGTGTAATATTAGTTTACTATATTTTATTTAATATTAGTTTACTATTATTTACAATTTAACTATTATATTATTACATAATAACTATTTATTTACTATTTATTATTTACTATATTTATTTACTATTTAATATTTACTAATATTAGTTTACTATATTTTATTTAATCACTAAATTAGAATTCAGTGATTCATTACTTATATACAACACCTGGTGCTCATTAAAAGTGCCCTCTTTAGGACCCATAATCTATTTAACCCAATCCCCACCCACCTCCCTTCCAGTAAGCCTCAGTTTTTTTCTCTGTAGTTAAGAATCTGTTTCCTTGTTTGTGTCTCTATTTTTCCACTGCCATGGTCATCTGTTTCATTTATTAAATTCCAAATATAAGTGAAATTGAGTAGTATTTGTCTTTCTCTGGCTGACTTATTTCACTTAGTATCATATTCCCTAGCTCCATCCACATCACTGCAAATGGCAAGATTTAATTCTTTTTTATGACTAATATTCCATTGTATATGTATAGCACCTCTTCTTTATCCATTTATTAATTGATGGACATTTGGGCTCTATCCATAATTTGGCTATTATTGATAATGTTGCTATAAACCTCAGGGTGCATATATTCCTTCAAATCAGTATTTTTGTATCCTTTGGGTAAATACCTAGTAGTGCAATTGCTTTAACTTTTTAAGGATCCTCCATACTGTTTTCCAGAGTGGCTGCACCAGTTTGTATTCCCATCAACAGTGTAAAGGTTTCCTCTTTCTCAACTGTATAACTTCTGAAAAACAAATACTAAAGTATAGGGAGGGGGAAATACAGTGGCTATGGAAAAATGCTTTAAGAAGTTTTGTTAAATGTTCTATATAAAACACTTAGGAAAGTGCCTATTTATAAAAAATATTATGAAAATATCTTTTTCTTTTTATTATTTCAGCAAGAAGCATAATCTTTGACAGCAGTGTGATAGGGAATGTCCAAACAGTACAAAAATAAATTCCATCTTATTAAAATGATTATGGATACCTTGTATCATATTCACACCAGAGAAACCATACTGGTAAGAGGAACTGACAGTGTTTATCTGAGGAAATATTACTGTCTTGAAATATATAAGGAATCATGTGGAAGAATAACTAAATTAGTTCCGCTAATCTTTAGGAGTAGAAGTAAAAACAATGGGAGAACACTATAGAATAGAAGATCTTATATCACTCTAAGAGAGAACTTTTCAACAGTGAGAGCTTTCCAGGTAAACAAGATTCCTAGATTGCAGGAATATGAGCAGAGACTATAAATGTGTGATATAAAGGAAAGAACATATGTTTTAGTGTCATAATAACCACAATGTAAATCCCACATGAGCAACTTATTAGCTGTAGGATCTTGAGCAGGTGGCTTAAATTCCATGATCCTCAGTTTCATTATCTTTTAAAAATGTACTTTGTATCAAAGGGATTAAAGGAAGAAAATGAAATTAAGTTAACTTTAAGCAACAAACAGTATTTGGCATATGTTAGGTCCTCTTTGATGCATGAGAAATAGTCAAATACTAGAGTTGGACCAAAACTAAAGTGCTTCTAAAGTCTAAGTATATATGATTACACAATATTATTTATTTTACTAGAGGTATAACAAAAACCAAATTCCAGAGCTGACATCTGTGCCAATACATAATCAATTTGTACTTTTCTAAATTGAACCCAATAACAATATTAGATATTAGGCACCTAGAAAGTCTTAAACAGTTTACCATATAGAAATAAATGAGGATAATGTCTCCTGCAATAAATGAGGATAATGTCTCCTGCATGTCCATCCATTACTATAACGTCAATATAATTTCTTTCTTTTTTTTTTTTTTGGTCAATATAATTTCTAACAAAGAATCATTTCTTAGAGACAGAAGACATAGATATAATTGCAAATTCTGAGAAATGAGGCCAGAGACACAAAAATATTTTAGACTTTAACTGCACTAGTAATTTACTTTCAGTTCCCATATGGAACACAAGAGAAAACAGAAGTTGTTAGGAAGAGAAAATCTGAAGGATAAACAAAAACAAAATGAAGGGGGGCAAGGAATGTTGGAGAAAAAAGGGTGAAAAATAAAGAAAACACTAGGTAACAAATACTGCATGGTTGTTAAAATACTAAGAAAAGCCATTTTAAAAATGCACTTCTCCATATTTAGGAAGTAATGACTATTAAAAATGACAAAATATGTTCTGCTTTTATAACATGTAGGCCCTACAGCCTTCCAGTCTACAAAGCCATGAAGAATGTAATAAGTCATCTATTTCATGATTTCTGAAATAGGATAATCTCAACCACAAGACTTCTTCTGAGGTGATAATGAGAAAGATGTGATGATGATTTATGGCAGATACAGAATGCTGACCAACTTTAATTATACCTTTGGTGGCTCCTAGTTTGTTACCTAAGTTAAATTGAGTTTATATCTGACTAAAACAAATGCTTCAGGAGTGAAGTTCTGGCCCTAGGAAAAATTTTAAGTAGCTTATTTTCTTTCTTCTTATCCAGTACCCCCCTTTATGAATTCAATGTCTTCATGTTTTATTTCAACTTGCCTTTATCAAAACCTATTTTTCAGAAAGGACCCATAAAACTTTCTTTCACTTGAAAAGAAAACGACCTTGCTTAACACTGTATATTCCGCTGGAAAATGTTCACTCCAACAAACATCAGCAAATTATAAAAGGAGATTGTTTTTAAGCATAGAGGTCCTCCCTTTTGTTCCAAATATTATGTTAAAAATGAGGGGGAGCCTGGTCACTCAGTTGGTTGAACATCTGCCTTTGGATTGAGTTATAATCTCAGGGTTCTGGGATTAAGCCTAGTGTCAGGCTCCTGCTCAGCAGAGTCTGCTTCTCCCTCTCCCTCTGCCCTTCCTTACCCTGTTTGTGCTTCCCTGGGGTCTTTCTTTCTCTTTCAAATAAATAAAATCTTTTAAAAAATGAAATTAGTATTAGATGTTTTCTTCTGTCATGAAACAACTTTTTTTTTTAATTTCCTTTTTAATGTTTTAATTCCAGTATAGTTAACATACAGTGTTATGTTAGTTTCAGGTGTACAATACAGTGATTCAACAATTTTATATATCACTCAGTGCTCGTCAAGACAAGTGTACTCTTAATACCCTTCATCTATTTCACCCATTCCCCTACCGACCTCCCCTTTGGTAATCATCGGTGTTTTCCCTATAGTTGAGTCTCATTTTATTTTTTGTTTTTTTGTTTTGTTTTGTTTTGTTTTGTTTTGTTTTGTCTCTTTTTTTCCCCTTTGTTTCTTAAATTCCACATATGAAAGAAATCATATGGTATTTCTCTTTCTCTGGCTGACTGGCTTATCAGCAATGAACAAAACACAAACAAACAAACAAAAAAATCCAAAAGCTAAAAACTACTCTTAAACCATTTGTAATTATATGTGTTTGAGCCTATTAAACTTCCTTCAAATGAATACTAGGTTGGTCCAGAAAGAAAGAAGTATAATTAAATAATTCTATTTGTCCCAGCCACATAGGAAAAACTTCAGGTAATCTGTAATTCTAAAGAGTGCCATCAGATTTTTTTCTAAGTAAAAAATGAACACAGGGGGCACCTGGGTGGCTCAATGGGTTAAAGCCTCTGCCTTTGGCTCAGGTCATGATCCCAGGGTCCTGGGATCCAGCCCTGCATCAGACTCCCTGTTCAGCAGGGAGCCTGCTTCCCCTTCTCTCTCTGCCTGCCGCTCTGTCTACTTTTGATCTCTGTCAAATAAATAAATAAAACCTTTAATAAAGAATGAACACAGGTACTCAAGGCAGTAGGTACAAGTTCAAGATTTCTTTTGGTGGAACTCAACTAAGGAAAATATTTCCTCAACAGTGGCATTTTATAAATATTAATTTCTCTATGTCAATATTTGATATACATATTTTCAAGGAGCTTTGACTCATTAAGTATACTAAGATCCATTCTCTTGGAAAATTAAAAAGTCCAAAAGCAGTTAGTCTCCACCAAAAGACAGCAGTACACATGGAAATTATTTCTCAAGGTAAGAGTATTCCAAATCAGAAATGTCAATAAAGGAATTATTTTTTGTTCTTTTTTCAGAATATGCTGAAAATATACCACTCATATTTGCCCATTATAGCTATACATTTTAAAATTAATTAATGGTTTATTTTGTCTCAAATTTTAGATTATCTTTAATTTTTAATTAAAAATATTTAATTTTTCCTTGTTGCATCCAATTTTCTGTGAGACAAAAGATAAACCAAAATATTCTTTAAACATCCACTATATACATATTCCTCTATACCTTTACACAGAGTACCAAAGAAAATATAATTACTTAGAATTATAGTATCAAAAAGAATATAGTGTACGTGAAATATTTTATTTTATAAAACAAGATTTGAGAAGGTCACTTACCACATCTATTATATCAGATTCCATTTCATTGCTGAGATCAGACTATAAGAAAAAATAATAAAGCAGTTAGTGTTGAATTATTCATATAAAATCTGTTATGCCTTTAAGGGTACAGAACGAAAATTGAATTATAATACCTATGTGTTTCAAATAATCTATTCAAGTTAGAGAAAGACATCTTTCAAAATCTGACAGAATAGCACTAATCTGAAAGCCTCTGTTTTTTAACAGATGGGTTTTGTCCATTTATATTTATTGCAGAGGGCAAAGGAAAGATAATCCCAAGAAGACTCCATGCTGAGCATGGAGCTTGATGCCGGGCTCCATCTCATGACCCTGAGATCATGGCTGGAGCTGAAACCAATAGTCAGACCCTTAACGAATCACACCATCCAGATGCCATGATCTTCCCTGCATTTTAAAGATTTTATTTATTTATTTGACAGAGATCACAAGTAGGCAGAGTGGCAGGCAGAGAAAAATAAAGGGAAGAAGGCTCCCTGATGAGCAGAGAGCCTGACATGGGGCTCGATCCCAGGACCCCGGGATCATGACCCGAGCAGAAGGCAGAGGCTTAACCTACTGAGCCACCCAGGTGCCCCTTCCCTGCATTTTATTAAAAATTTCCTTATCTTCTACTCTAATTTTCAGAACATTATACATTCTATGCACATACTTTAAAATAAGTTTTAAAATACATAGCAGATAATCTAGTCAATACCTATATCCTCCCCTGATGAATAAAATGACCTTAAAACCTTTATACTCTAACCTCCCCTCTTACGTCTTTGATATTATCTTTGTACAGTATTTTAGTTCCAATTTTTCTTCAACTGGCAAAATTAGTCTTAACTGTTATCTTAGGAGATAAATGACGTGCTTAATGACTTTCCTGCCAGCAAGAGTCTTAAGAAATTAATTTATTTACATTATAATAACATACAAGTGTCATATGTATGTACATTATATGTAGCTTTATAAGATATTTACATATGTATATACTTGCATAATAACAACATTATTATGAATATAGAAACTTTCTAGTACTCCCACAAGGCCCTCTCATGCTCCTTCCCTGTCTATACTTCAAGTGGTAACCAATATTCTATTGCATAATCAATCATTTTTGTCTACTTAGAGGCTCATAAAACAAAAACATACAGTATATACTCTTTTGAGTTTGGCTTTTTTTTCAGTCTTTATATTATCTGTAAGAATCATGCAGGTTGAACACAACTTTTTTTTTAAGTTTTCATCTAAGTTCTGAATAGTTAACACAGTGTAATACTAGTTTCAGGTGTACGATATACAACACCCAGTGCTCATCATAAAAAATGTACACCTTAATCCCCATAAATTATTTAAGCCAGCCCACACACACACCTGCTCTCTGATAACCATCAGTTTGTTCTCTATAGTTAAGGGTCTGTTTCTTGGTTTGCCTCTCTCTGTTCTTTTTTCCATATGCTGATTTGTTGTTTCTTAAATTCCACATATGAGTGAAATCATATGCTATTTGTCTTACTCTGATTTTGCTTAGCATAATACTCTCTAGTTCCATCCACCTTGTTTTAAGTGGCAAGATTTTTTTTTTTTTTGTAGCTGAGTAATAATCCTATGTATGTATGTATGTTTGTAAATATGTAGTGGTGCAATTGCCAAATCATAGAATAGTTCTTTTTTTAACTTTTTTGTGGAACCTGCATACTGTTTCCCAGAGTGGCTGCACCAGTTTGTATTCCCATCAAGAATAGAAGAGGGTTCCCCTTTATCCACATCCTCACCAAAACCTGTTCTGTCTTCTATTGCTGATTTTAGCCATTCTGGCAAGTATGGAGTGGTATCTCATTGTAGTTTTAATTTGTGTTTCCCCGATGATCAGTAATGTTGAACATCTTTTCATGTGCTTGTTGGCTACCTGGATGATGTCTATTCATATCTTCTGCCCATTTTTAATTTGATTATTGAATTTGGGGGTGTCAATTTTAATAAATTCTTTATATCTTTTGAATACTAACCCTTTATCAGATAGGTCATTTGCAAATATCTTCTCCCATTCCATAGGTTGCCTTTTAGTTTTGCTGTTTTCTTCACTGTGCAGAAGCTTTTTATTTTGAAGTCCCAATACTTTATGTTTGCTTTTTAAAAATACATTCTGACACCCTATTTTTTAATTTATTTATTTATCTTCAGCATAACAGTATTCATTATTTTTGCACCATACCCAGTGCTCCATGCAATCCGTGCCCTCTATAATACCCACCACCTGGTACCCCAACCTCCCACCCCCCGCCCCTTCAAAACCCTCAGATTGTTTTTCAGAGTCCATAGTCTCTCATGGTTCACCTTCCCTTCCAATTTCCCCAACTTCCTTCTCCTCTCTATCTCCCCATGTCCTCCATGCTATTTGTTATGCTCCACAAATAAGTGAAACCATATGATAATTGACTCTCTCTGCTTGACTTATTTCACTCAGCATAATCTCTTCCAGTCCCGTCCATGTTGCTACAAAAGTTGGGTATTCGTCCTTTCTGATGGAGGCATAATACTCCATAGTGCATATGGACCACATCTTCCTTATCCATTCATCTGTTGAAGGGCATCTTGGTTCTTTCCACAGTTTGGTGACCATGGCCATTGCCGCTATAAACATTGGGGTACAGATGGCCCTTCTTTTCACTACATCTGCATCTTTGGGGTTGGTGCAGCCTCTTTGGAGAACAGTGTGGAGATTCCTCAAGAAATTAAAAATAGAACTTCCTATGACCCTGCAATTGCACCCTATGTTTTTTGATTAGAGCATTTAATCTATTAACATTCAGAGTAATTATTGATAGATATGTATTTATTGCCATTTTATTACTTGTTTTGCCATTGTATCTGGAGATTTTTTCTGATCCTTTCTTGTCTTTGTCACTTTGACTTCTCCTTTCCACTCAAACAATGCTCTTTAATATTTCATGCAGGACTGATATAATGGTCATTAACTCCTTTAGTTTTTGTCTGTGAAACTCTTTTAATCTCTCCTTCTATTCTGAATGATAGCCTTGCCGGATAGCTTATTCTTGGCTGTAAATTCAGCACATTGAATAGTTCATGCCACTCCTTCTAGCTTGTCAAGTTTCTGCACCTGCTCTATGGTTTTTCCCTTGTGAGTTAAGGACTTCTTTTGTCTTGTTGCTTTTAAGATATTTTTTTCTTTTTCACTATATTTTGCTTATTTAATTGTAATATGTCTTGGTGCTGACATGCTTTTGGTGATTTTCGAGGGAGTTCTCTGTGTCTCCTAAATCTGAATGTCTGTTTCCTTCCCTGGATTAGGGAGATTTTGTTATTATTTCTTGAAAGAAATTTTCTTCCCCTTTTCTCCTTCTTCTTCTTCTGGGACTTCTAGAATACGAATGTAATTGTGTTTTATGAAGTCTCTGTGTTCCCTAAGTCTATTATGTTGCATAATTCTTCTGTGGTCTGGTTGAGACTACCCTTCTCATTCAAGCTTGGCTGAGTCCCAGCATGGTGGGTCCTTTCCCGAGAAGAACAGCTCAAGCACTTACCCACACCATATCTCCCAACCAGAAATTTCTCCAGGGCTTCAGTTCTGGTGGAGTTGGTGCCAGTTTTCATTTCACAAGCAGACCAAAGCTCACTTAGTTAAAAGTCATTACATTCAGGTCAAGGGCCAAATACTACCCACAGGGGGCAAAAGGAAACTCTTCAGATGCCTGGATTGAAGGATAGTGCAGCCAGAATACAACAGCAGACTGCATGCAGCACACACCAGAGACACTCCCTGAAGTGGTAGGCCCTGGGCACTATATAACCTCTTTTTCATAAGACCATACTTTCAGCAGCAGGAGACATAACTCAGTTTTCTAACACAGAGAAGACAGAGACTTAGACGAAAATGCCAAGACAGAGGAATTTATACCAAATGAAAGAACAAGATAAGGCCACAGCCAGAGATCTAACCAAAAGATATAAGTAATATGGCTGATGGAGAATTTAAAACAGCAATCATAAAAATATTAACTGGGCTTGAGAGAAGAAGATATCAGTAAGACTCTTAGAACAGAGATAAAAGATTTAAACAAGAATCAGAGATGAAGAATGCAATAAACAAGATTGGAAACAGGCTTGATGCAACGAATGGCAGGCAAGAAAAAGCAAAGGAACAAATTAATCACCTAGAAGACAAAATAATGGAAACCAATGAAACTGAACAAAAAAGAGAACTGTGCAATACAAGAATAGATTTAATTCCTTTTACAGAAAGAAAGATGAGTTGGGGGGAGGGAAAAAGGGAGAGAGAGAATCTTAAGCAGGTTCTATATCCAGCATGGATGACTGCATCATTGTCATTTTCTTGCTATTATAAATGCTGTACATTTTATAATTAATATGTGTTCTTATTTTATACAGATAATATTCATTTATATTTTACCAACATATTTTCCTTTCCTGGGACTGTTCATTACTTACTGCTGTTTTTTACTTTCATCTGAGATTATTTTCCCTCAGACAGAAAAACTCCATTTACCCTAGTGCAAGTCTCCTGTAACGAATTCTTTAAGCATTCGTTCTAATTAAAATATTTTCATTTTGCGGGGCACCTGAGTGGCTCAGTGGGTTAAAGTCTCTGCCTTCAGCTCAGGTCATGATCCCAGGGTCCTGGGATTGAGCCCCACTTCGGTCTCTCTGCTCAGCGGTAAGCCTGCTTCTTCCTCTCTCTCTGTCTGCCTCTCTGCCTACTTGTGATCTCTATCAAATAAATAAATAAAATCTTTAAAAAATATTATTTCATTTTGCATTTCTGAAGGACATTCACATATATTCATTTTTCTTTACAATTATGTAGACTACAAATTGGCAGAATTTTTTAAATTTCTTTTTTTTAATTTTTAATTTCAAGATTCATTGTTAATGTTCCAAGATTCATTGTTTATGCACTATACCCAGTGATCCATGCAATATGCACCCTCCGTAATACCCCTCACCAGGCTCACCCAACCCCCCATCCCCTCCCTTCCAAAACCCTAGTTTGTTTCTCAGAGTCCACAGTCTCTCATGGTTCATCTACCCCTCTGATTTCCCATAATTCACTTTTCCTTTCCTTCTCCAAATGTCCTCCACGTTATTCCTTATGCTCCACAAGTAAGAGAAACTATATGATAACTGACTGTCTCTACTTGACTTATTTCACTCAGCATAATCTGCTCCAGTCCTGTCCAGGTTCATACAAAAGTTGGGTATTCATCCTTTCTGATGGAGGTGTAACATTCCATTGTATGTATGGACCATACCTTCTTTATCCATTTGTCTGTTGAAGGGCATCTTGGCTCTTTCCACAGTTTGGCGACATGGCCATTGCTGCTAAGAGCATTGGGATACATATGCCCCTTCTTTTCACCACATCTGTATCTTTGTGGTAAAAACCCAGTAGTGCAATTGCAGGGTCATAGGGAACCTCTATTTTTAATTTCTTAGGAATCTCCACATTGTTTTCCTAAGTGGCTGCACCAACTTGTATTCCCACCCACAGCGTAACAGGGTTCCATATAATTTTATTCTGGCTAAAGTAACCAATCACTCTGGTTGCCTGAAAATGTTTCAGTCTTAACATTGAAAGTCCTGCTTCCTGGTACATTCCTTAGCCCAAAGGAAATTAGTGTTTTGTCATCTCACTTCTGGCTTCCATTGCTTCTGCAGAATAGTCAGCTATCAATCTTATTGTGGTTTCTTTGAAAAATGTTTTCTTTCTCCAACTGATTATAAGGTTTCCTTCATGTTTTTGATTTTTCAATAACTTGAATGATTTGACTGTGATACGTGTAGGTAAAATTTTATTTGTTTGTATCATGCTTGTGCTTTGATGAACTCCTTTAGCCTATGTTTTATGCATTTCGTCACAGTTGAAAGTATTTCTTTAATAATTTTCCTACCCCATTCTCTCTATATTTTATTTTTGGAATATGAATTACAATATGTTAGAATATTTGAGCATACCATATATGCTCTGTTCTCATTTTTCCATCCTTTCTTTTCTGCCAATGCTTTAGATTATTTTGAACTAACATGTCTTCAAAATAACTAATATTATCTATTGTTGAGCCCATCTGTCCAAATAGCTTTTCATTTCTGATATGATATTTTGTAGTTCTGGAATGTGCAATTAACTATCTTTTATACATGTTAAATCCCTTTTTTGTAATTGTTCATATTCTCATCCATTTTATCTACATTTTTCTCTACTTTCTGTATGTATTCAACAGCTTGGGCTAGTATAATAGAGTCCATAGAGTAGGTGACTTAAAAAAAGAAGCATTTATTTTCCATAGTTTTGTAGGCTGGGAAATCCAAGTTTGAAGTGTTGGTCAATTCCATGGTTTTGGAATTGGGAGGATAGCCATTTTCATGTTGTATCCTCACATGGCATAGAGAAAGAGAGAGAGCTCTGGTCATTTCATCCCCTTATAAGTGTGCAAATATCATCATGGGGTCTCCACCCTCATTACTTCATCTAAACCAAATAAATTTCTAAAAGTCTAATATCCAAATACTACTGCATTTGGTATTAGGGTTTCATAATATGGACGTGTGGGAACATAACCAGTCAACCCATAGCAATTTAATATAATAATCAAAATTATTTTGAAGCCCTTTTATGATAACCCCAATATTTGGGGTTATCATAATAACTAAAACCCAATATTTTGGGTTTATCAAAACACATGTTAGTTCAAAAAACCCAATATTTTGGGGTTATCAAAATAACTATAGTGTCTAATAAACTATTATTAGACACTATTTCTCTTTCTTATTAATAAACAATCTGAGGGTTTTGAAGGGACAGGGGGTGGGAGGTTGGGGTACCAGGTGGTGGGTATTATAGAGGGCACGGAGTGCATGGAGCACGGGGTGTGGTGCAAAAATAATGAATACTGTTATGCTGGAAATAAAAAAAAAATAAAAATAAATAAAAAAAAATAATATACTTATATATTTGTATATCTAGTAACTTTTATTATGTTTCAGATATTGTAGATGATACATTGCAGATGCTATGTATTATGTCATTTTCCTCTAGAGTGTGTTGGATAATATTGTGGTAAACAGTCAAATTAACTTGAATCATCTTGACTTTGTGGAGACGTGATTTTAGAGTTGATTAAGATGATTCTCCTGGAGAGTGGTCCTTTACCATAAAACAGGGCCTTTCTGAGATCTTAACTGATGACTATGGATGTTTATAATGTCCTGGTATTATCTAAACTCAAACTTCCATCTCCCAAGGATTGTGCAGCCTCTGAAATATCACCCTAGCATTCCAGTCTAGCAGTTGTTTTCTGACAGACCTATCAGAGTCTTACTCTGAAAATGCAATGCCTAGAGACTGTTAAAATAACCATGAGAAATTTTATTCATCTCTTTCTTTGTGGCCTTTCTGTCTTTTGGAATCACCTCTTCTCCTAAGTCAAACTACCATGGTGGCTCTGAAATTATCTTCCCAGTGGGGCTACTATCCTGTACTCCTGCTCTATTTCTCTAAACTGTGGTTGTGAAAATACCCTTGTTCTAGGAAAATGCAGGGTAAATTCTGAGTTTACTTCATGTATTTTCCTTCTGTCAGTATTGAAGATTTACTTGTTTTCCAGTGCTTACACAGTTATTTTATACATTTTGACCAGGTTTTTTAGTTTTTTTTTCCTAGTAAAATGGTAGTTCTGATAACAGCTATCACTCACCATAGCTTATTCCCTTACCCTTATTTCCTATTTCTTCCTTTAAGATTCCTTTAATTATTTTGCAATGAGGCCATGTTAGTATTAAACTTTTACAATCTTTTTTTGAAAATATTCTTATTTTGTACATTTTAAGTTTAATAATTCTAATTTAAAATATTATTTTTGTCAGAATTTAAGATTTTGATTATCTTCTGGTATATTGTTTTGTCAATTATTATGGGGCATCTGTCTTAATACCTAAAATAGGTATTAAGATTCATTTTTTTGATGGTATGAAATAACATTATTCTGTACATTAGTATGTATGTAATATTTTTGTTGTTTTTGTTGTTATTTTGCTTTATTCTGTTGCAGACATGCTTACTTTTCTGAATGTAATGATTCAAACTTTCGTAGTTCCATATGCTTTTTAACCAGTCTACTTCTAAATCTTACTTCATTTCCATTTTCACTGTTTTCACCTTTGGGAACTCTAAATTAGATGCATGTTGAAACTTACTAAACTGTACATATTTTAACTTATTTTTCATATTTTTCTACATAATACATTCTGGATTATTGCCTCTTTAGATCTTTTTTTTTTTAAGATTTTATTTTTTTTTTATTTATCAGAGAGAGAGAGGGAGAGAGAGCGAGCACAGGCAGACAGAATGGCAGGCAGAGGCAGAGGGAGAAGCAGGCTCCCTGCTGAGCAAGGAGCCTGATGTGGGACTCGATCCCAGGACGCTGGGATCATGACCTGAGCCGAAGGCAGCTGCTTAACCAACTGAGCCACCCAGGCGTCCCTTTTTTTTTTTTTTTTTTTTTTTTTACCTCTTTAGATCTTTTTAACATGCACTTAAATCACCCTGTGAATATTTAAATTTCAACTACTACAAGTTTCTTTCCTCAAAATTCTATTTGGTTCTTTTTTTCAGTGTTTCCTGTTTATTTTTTCTTTTCCACTTGTTCTCTACTTACTTATATTGTGTGTTTTTTAAATAAATTCCTTTTTCTCTTTAATCATTTTAAGCATATTTAATTTATAGTAAGTTTCATGATCTATTATTTTCATTTGTGAGGATGTCAATTTTTGTGAGGGAATTTTCTAGGTGTCTCTCATTCTGTATTTATGGTAAGCAGAGGCTCTGACCACATTTGCTCTGCATGATGCTCACAAGAATGCTAATATAGCACATAGCTTTGCATGAAATAGATGGTTTGTAATTCTGTCATTAAAAGTGGACATGCTTACTTCCTATCATAAAAGATCCTTGTTCCTTAAACTTAGTTTTTTTTTTTTTCTTATAAAAAAATCCACTTGGTGTGTAGGTGTCAACTGACTCTCTTCACATCATACTGTGAAAATTGGGGCTCAGGAAACTTACCCAAGAAAATGATGATACTCTGGCTATTGCTGTTGCTGTTGCTGTGAGTAATAAAGTTCATTGTCTTTGACAAGGAGTCTTATAACTTCTGCTGAGATCTATAAGCTGTGTCAGGTTAAATGGCTAGTTTGCAAATAGGTTAAAATCTGACAGTTCCTTCATAGTTTTGGCAACAGAGTTGTGTCACTGATAGAAGGCTTTCTGGAAGAATCTTAGGATGAAAGTCTTATAGATGAACAAATGTTATTTGAGGGAAGTCCATAAGAATGGTCACAAATACACTGACCAAAGTTCATAGTCAAATAGGCAATGAATTATTCTCCACTTTCTAGGTGCTAGAATGTGATATACCAATTTTATGGCAGTGGAAGGAGATCAACAACTTTTCACCCAAGGAGAAATACCTCAGATATCAGGAGTACAGGAGAGGAAGATATGGTAATAATTTTTGTCTCTGGTAATCACCATTAGCACCTTCCTCACAAAGAAAAACATTCTTGTGTGGTTATCCTGAGCTTTCTAAAGCACCTTAAATTTAACTGGTATTTCTTGCATTTCAATAACCTTAAAGTGTAGTTTTACTTTTGTCTCTGCAAATATCCAAGGAGTTTTACTGGTTATGGATATGTTCTGTGTTAATTTCTCAGCTTTCTGTTCTCACACCACACTGGCTATGTAGTTCATATTGTATGTATGAGAGAGGCACAGGCAACAACTTTATAACTAAACTAAAAGGATCATATATCATGATCAAGTTGAGTTTATTCCAGGAATACAAGGATAGTTCAACATATGTAAATCAATCACGATATACCACATTAACAAAATGAAGGATAAAAATAATATGATGGTCTCAATAGATGCATCTAAAAGATTTCATATTCCTTCATGATAAAAATACTCAACAAATCAGATACAGAAGGAAAGTACCTTAAATACAATAAAGTCCATAAATGACAAATCCACAGTTAACATAATACTAAATCGTGAAAAGCTAAAAGTTTTTCCTCTAATCAAGAATAAAATGGGGGACACCTGGGTGTCTCAGTTGGTTAAGCAGCTGCCTTAGGCTCAGGTCACGATCCCAGGGCCCTGGGTTCAAGTCCTACACTGGGCTCCTTGCTCACAGGGAGCCTGCTTCTCTCTCTGCCTCTGCCTGCCACTCTGCCTGCTTGTGCTCTCTCTCTCTGAGAAATAAATAAAATCTTTAAAAAAAAAAAGAATAAAATGGGAGTGCCCAGTATCACCACTTCTATTCAACATAGTACTAGAAGTTCTAGTAAGAGTAATCAGTCAGGAAAAAGAAATAACAATCATCCAAATTGGAAAGGAAGAAGCAAAAATTGTCTCTGCAGATAAAATGATCATATATATGGAAAACCCTAAATACTCCACAAAGAAACTGTTAGAATTAATAAATGAAGTCAGTAATTTGGAGAAATATGAAATCAAAACACAAAATAAACTGAATTTCTATACACTAATAATGAACTATCTGAAAAAGAAATTAAAGAAGTAATCCCATTTAAAATAGAATTGAAACCAATAAAATAAGAATAACTTAACCAAGGAGGTGAAAGATCTGTACACTGAAAACTGTAACACACTGATGAAAGAAATGGCAGAAAACACAAATAAATGGAAAAATATCCTATATTCTTGGATTAGAGATTATTATTAAAATCTTCATATTAAACAAATGATATACAGAACCAATGCAATCCCTATAAAAATTCCAATGGCATTTAGAAAGTTTAAGTATACTTCACATATAATGTTATATAAAATTCAGATTACTAACACAGTGATTTGACAATTTTATAGATAATGCTATGCTCATCTTGATAAGTGTAGCTACTAACTTTTTTTTTTTTTGGCCATTCTAACTGGTGTAAGGTGGTATCTCCATGGGGAGATGGAGAGGAGAAGGGAGCTGAGGGAAAGTGGAAGGGGAGGTTAACCATGAGAGACTATGGACCCTGAAAAACAACCTGAGGGTTTTGAAGGGGCTGGGGGTGGGAGGTTGGGGGAACCAGGTGGTGGGTATTGGGGAGGGCATGTATTGCATGGAGCACTGGGTGTGGTGCAAAAACAATGAATACTGTTACGTTGAATAGAAAAAAAATGGCACTAAGTTTCTATCTATCAAGAATTACTCTGCATATAAATGAACTAAATGTGCCAACCAAAAGACATTTATATGTGCCAACCAAAAGAAATAGTATATAAGAATGGATGAAAATGCAAGACACATTTATATGTTTTTTTTTATGATTTCCTTCACTGTGGAAAAGATTTGTAATTTAGTATAGTCCCAGTAATATATTCTCATTTCCTTTGTTTCCCTTGTCTGCAGAGATAGATCAAGAAAAATATTGCTACTGCTAATGTTCAAGACATAAGTATGTTTTCTTCTAGGAGTTTTATTGTTTCAGGTTTCACACTTAGGTCTTTAACCCATTTTCAGTTTATATTTTTGTATTGTGTAATAAAGAGGTCTACTTTCATTTTTTTTGGCATGTAGCTGTCCTGTTTTCCCAGCACCACTTATTGAACAGAATGTATTTCATTATGTATTCTAGCTTCCTTTGCTGTAGATTAATTGATGATATAAGTATGGTTTTATTTACGGATTCTCTATCCTCTTCCATTGTTCTGCATGTCTATTTTTTTTCCAGTACCATATTGTTTTGATTACTATAGCTTTGTAGTATATCTTGAAGTCTGGGATTATGATACCTGTAATTTTTTTTTTAATTTTTTTTCTCAAGGTTATTTAAACTATTTGGGATTTTGTGATTCCATAAAAATTTTGGGTTTATTTAATCCTGTGGTGGGGAAACAGCATTTTGATAGGGATTGCATTGAATCTGTAAATTGCTTTGGGTAGTATGGACATTATAACGACATTAATTCTTCTCAACCATAGGATGGTATAGCTTTACTTCTTTGCTTTGTCTTTAATTTTTTTCATCAATGTTATACAGTTTTCAGAGTACAGGAATTTAACTTCCTTGATTAAATTTATTCCTAGGTATTTTATTATTTTTGATGAAATTGTAAATGGGATCATTTTTCCAATTTCTCTTTCTGCTACTTTGTTATAAGTGTATGGACTTACAACAATTTTTGTATATTAAGTTTGTATCCTACAATTTCATTGAATTCATTTATTAGTTCTAATGGTTTTTTGGTAGTTTTGGGGATTTTCTATGTATAGTTATTATGTCATCTGCAAATAGTAACATAGTTATTTATATGCTACCAATTTGGATGCCTCTTAATTCCGTTTGTTGTTTAATTGTTGCAGCTAGGTCTTCCAGTGCTGCCTTTAATAAAAGTGGTGAAAGTGGACATCCTTGTTGTTTCTGATCTTAGATGAAAAGGTTTTGATATCTCACTACTCAGTATGATTTTAACTGTGGTTTTGTCATTTATAGCATTTACTATATTAAGGATGTTCCCTCCAAACCCACTTTGCTTAGTTTTTATGAATAAATGTTGAATTATAATGTGTTTTTTCTGTACTTCTGAGATGATCAGATGATTTTTATCCTTTGTTTTGTTAATCTGCTGTATCATACTGATTGAATTTGTGGATACTGAACCACCCTTGCATTCCTGGAATAAATCCTACTTGATCAAAATGAATTATCTTTTTAGTGTATTCTTGAATTTAGTTTGCTAATATATTTTTGTGGATTTTTCATCTATGTTCATCAGGAATATTGGCTTGTAGATGTTTTTCTTGTATTTCTTTACCTGATTTTGGTATCATGGTAACACTGGCCACATTAAAATAATTTGGAAGCTTTCTTTTCTAATTTTTGGAATTGTTTGAGGAAATGAGGTATTAACTCTTCTTTGAATGTTTGCTAGAATTCACCTATGCAGCCATCTAGTCATGGACATTTGAGAGTTTTTCAATTATTGATTCAATTTCATTAGTAGTAATTGGTCTATTCAAATTTTCTATTTCTTCCTGATTTTTTTTTTTTTTGGAAGACTGCATGTTTCTACGCTTTATCCATTTCTTCTAGGCTGCCCAATTTGTTGACATATAACTTTCTGTAGTAGTCTCTTAAAGACCTTTTTATTTCTGTGGTGTTGGTTTTTACTTCTCTTTCATCTCTGTTTTTATTTAGTTGAGTCCTTTTCTGGAGTCTTTTTCTTAAGTCTGGCTAATGTTAATCAACTGTGTTTATCTTTTCAAAGAACTAGCTGTTGGTTGCCTTGATTTTTTTCTATTTTTTAATCTTTATTTCATTTATTTCTACTTTATTATTCTTATTCTTTCCTTCCTTTTTGTAACTTTGAGCTTTGTTTCCTTTTTTTTTTCTCTCTAGGCGTAAGGTTGGATTACTTGAGATTTTCAGATAGGATTGTATTGTTATAAACTTTACTTTTAAAACAGCTTTCCCTGTGTCCCAAGACATTGGACTGTTGTGTGTTCATTCATGTCTATCTCCATGTGTTCTTTTTTCTCTTTGATTTCTTCATTGACTCATTGGTTGTTAATAGCATGCTGTTTAGCCTCCATGTCTTTTGTGTTTTTCCTCCAGGTTTCTTCTCATAATTGATTTCATACCACTATGATTGGAAAAGATTCTTAATATGATTTCAGTCTTCTTAAATTTATTAAGACTTATTGTGGACCTAATGTGATCTCTCCTGGAGAATGTTCCACAAACAATTGAGAAGAATGTGTTTTCTTATATTTGGATGAAATATTCTGTATATATCTCTTAAGTCCATCTGGCCTATTGTGCAGGTCAAAGCAACAGTTTCCTTACTGATTTTCTGTCCGAATATTCTATGCATTGATTTAAGTAGTGTGTTAAAGTCCCCTACTAATATTGCATTACTAATATTGTATTACCATCAATTTCTCCCTAAATGTCCATCAACATTTGCTGTATTTTAGGTTGCCCTAAGTTGGGTGCATAAATATTGCAATTATTATATCTTCTTAATGGATTGATTTGTTTATCATTATGTAATGTCCTGTTTCTTGTTATAGTCATTTCTTTGAAGCATATTTTGTGTGATGTCAGTATTGTTACCCAGCTTTATTTTCACTTCCATTTGCATAGAATACCTTTTTTTTATCTCTTCACTTTCAGTCTGTATGACTCTTTAGGTTTGATGTTAGTCTCTTTTTGGCATCATATAGGTGGATCTTGTGTTTTTCATCCATTCATTCACCCTACGTCTTTTGATTGAAATATTTAGTCCACTTACATGTAAAGTAATTACTGATATATGTAACTAAATGTCATTTTGTTAATTGTTTTCTGGCTGTTTTCATAGTTCATCTCTATTCCTTTCTTTCTTACTTCCTTTCCTTAAAGTCTGATGGCTTTCTTTAATGTTATGTGGGAGTTCTTTTGTTTTTGTTTGTGTATGTATCATAGGTCTTTGGTTTGTGGTTACCATGAGGTTTCTGTATAACATATTAAGTGTAGAGCAATCTATAGAAAGCTAATAGATGCTTAAGTTCAATCACATTCTTAAAAAAATTCATTTTGATGCCTCCATATTTTATGGAAGGATGTTATATATTATATATTTTTATTTTATGAATCCCTTAAATAATATTCTAGATACAATTGATTTTTACTACTTTTACATTTTAAACTTCATATTAGCTTTATAAGTGATTGGTCTACTATTACATTTGCTTTTATTTGTGAATTTTTTCCCTTTCATAATTTTCTTCTAATTTTGGCTTTCTCTTTTTTGTTTAAAGAAGTCCCTTTAACATTTCTTGTAAGACTGGTTTACTGGTCATGAACTCATTTCATTTGTTTGGGAATCTATTTGAATTCTGTGTAATAACCTTACTGTGTAGAATATTCTTGGTTGTAATTTTTTTTTTCTTTTTAATACTTTGTATATATCATGGCACTCCTCTCTGGCTTGCTAACCTCTTGCTGAAAAATCAGTTGCTAACCTAAAAGGGTTTTCCTTGCATGTAACTATATTTGCATCTTTTCTGCTGCTTTTAAAATTTTTTTATGTTCAATCTTTGACCTTTTTTTAATCTTTGACATTTTAATTATCTTGTGTCCTGGTGAAATTTTTGGTTCATCTTGTTTGGAACTCTCTGCACTTATTGGAACTGGATGTTTCTTTTTTTTTCCACATTAAGGAAGTGTTCAGCTATTATTTCTTCAAATATGTTTTCTGCTCCTTTCTGTCTCTCTAATTCTGGAGCCTCTATAATGTAAATGTTATTATGCTTGATATTATCCTAGAGGATTGTTAACCCATTCTTGTTTTTAATTTTTTTTTCTTTTTGCTATTCATCTTGGATGTGTTCCCTTGTCCTGTCTTTGATGTAGTCAGTCTGGTCTGAATTCTAATCTTCTGTTGATTCCTTCTAGTGTTCTTTTTTTTCCCATTTAAGTTACTTTATTTTTCAACTATAATTGAAGTTCATACACTCTTTTCTCATATTCAGTGAACATCTTTATGACCATTATTTTGAACTCTTTATTAGGCAGATTGTTTATCTCTGTTTCATTTAATTCTTTTTCTGAAATTTTATCTTGTTCTTTCATTTTAAGTATATACCTTTGTATCCTCATTTTGTTTGTCTTTCTGCATTTGTTTCTATCAATTAAGTAGAACAGCTATTTCTTCTAGACTTGAGGAAATGGACATCCCCTCTGTAGATTACATGTGTCTAGTAGGTTTGGTTGGCTGTCTGGAGCTCTAGTGTGTGTTGATTGGTGTTCCTAAGGTCACCCTGGTGGGATGGCTGGAGCCAAAGGAAGCTTGGGCAAGGATGTATCAGGGTGCTCTGTTCAGGGGGTGGGGGCTGAATGGGCAATAGGAGCTGAAGTAGGTATAGGCTTGGAGGTCCTAGGGCACTTCTCACAGAATGTGCCCTAGCAAGTCATACAGAGCCAATGTGGTTATGAGCCTAAAGTATTCTGAGATGCTTTGTGGCTGTGTTGCCTTGGAAAAATGACTGGAGCACGACTGGTTGCTGTCCAGGGGTGTTCTGATATGTTCCACCCAGGATTACCTTAGTGGGACAGCTGGACTTTGGTGAGAATTGTGGAGGGGCATCTTAGAGAGATGGCTGGGGTTGGTGTGAGCAAGGGGCCCAAGCATGCTGAGGTGGCAAGCTGGCTAGGGCACTTGGACTCTACTTTGGGTGCATTATTTAGTTGGAGGGGCAAAATAAACTTTCATGTGCCAATCCCTCTCCCTCCAGAGAGTTTCAGAAACTCCACCACCATTTGCCAAAGCTCTAGGGCTTTGATTTCTTTATAGTCTACTTCCTCTTTAAACTGAAGCTCCCCCCACCCCCGTTTCAAGGTATTTTGAAGCCACTAGGGGATAATGGTCTAGGGAAACTCTGAGGTGATGGGCAGGCTAGGACACCTGAATCCTGCTCCTATCTAGACTGTCAATGTGGAAGGGCAATGTAAACAGTGGCACTCACTAGCCCCTCTGACAATGGAAAGAGTTCTAGGAAGTTTCTGATGTTTGGTGGAGGATTAGTTCCTTTATTTTCTTGTTACCTTTTTAGGCCACAGTTTTGTTTTGTTTTTGTTTTTCTGTGCCCAGAAGATGAATTTTCTCCTGGTCCTTTAGTACTCTCTCTCCTCACCACAGTTCACAGTATTGGGGGTGTTCCTATCATTATTGTGTCTGCATCTTTCCTGCTATTCTCTATGTGGTCCCTCTATTCTAATCTTTGTGGTGTAGAAGCTGCTCAGTCAGCCATTGGTTCTTCAGGAGGAATTTTTCTATATGTAGGCACACTTCAGTGTGTCTGTGAAGGAGGTTAGTTCAAGGTCTTCCTGAACTTCATCATCTTGGACCTCCCCAGTTTTTTTTTAATTTCAGCCTGACAAAGAACATCTACAAAAACCTACACCAGGGGTGCCTGGGTGGCTCAGTTGATTAAGCATCTGCCTTTGCTTAAGGCCATGGTCCCAGGGTCCTGAGATGGAGCCCCATCAGGCTCCCTCCTCAGTGGGGAGCCTGCTTCTCCCTCTCCCCTCTGCTCTTTCTCCTCCCACTTGTGCTGTCCCTCTCTCTCCTATGCGCTCATTCTCTCACTCACTCTTGAATAAATAAAATCTTTAAAGCAAACAAAAAAACCTATACCTGAAATCATGCTAATGGCAAGAAAGTAGATGTTTTCCCTTTAAGATCAGGAACAAGGTAAGGATGTCTTTCCTTACTATTTTTATTCATCTTTGTACTAAAAGTCTTAGTTAAGGCAGTAAGAGAAAAATGAAGTAAAAGGTATATAGTTTGAGGATGAAAAAATAAAATTTTGTTTGCAGATGATATAACATGATTGTCTATGTAGAAAAAACAAGTAATTGATAAAAATTATTTTAATTAACAAGGAATTGTACCAATTTTAAGGGATACAAAGACAATATACAAAAATCAATTACTTTCTTATATACCAGCAATGACTGGATGGCAATTTGAAATTTAAAAGGCAACACCATTTACATTAACACTAAAAAGAAATCAATATTTAGGTATAAATCTAGCAAAATGTATATAAGAGCTATATGAGGAAAGCTTTAAAATGCAGATGAAATAAATCAAAGGAGATGTAAATGTCTGATAAGATATTCCATGTTCATGGATAAGAAGACAAGATATTGTTAAGATGTCAATTATTCTCCCCATTGTCTCTAGATTTACACCATTTCAATAAAAATACCAGAAAGGTGCATTGTGGATAAAAACAAACTGATTCTGAAGCTCATATGAAAAGGCAAAAAGGTCCAGATTAGCCAACATAATATTAAAAAGAATAAAGTTGATAGACTGACACTATCCAACTTAAATGCTTAATATGAAGCTACACTGATAAAGATAGTGTAGTATAAGTAAACTAAAATAGATCAACAAGATAGAATAGAGAGAGCCAAGAAGTAGACCCACACAAATATAGTCAACTGATTCTGGGAAAGGAACATGGAAAGTCAATGGCAAAAAGATAGTATTTTTAACAAATGGTACTAAAGCAACTAGACATCCACATGGCAAAAAAGAAAGAAAAAAAAAAAGAAAAACAATCTATATACTGACCTTGCACTTTTTACAAAAACTACCTCAAAACGAATCACAGATCTAAATGTAAAACTCCAAACTATAAAAGATTTAGACGATAAAATAGTAGAAAATTTAGGTGACCTTAAATTTGGCAATAAATGTATAGATAAATACCAAATGCACACATTAAATAGAAATTTGAAAATTAGACCTCATCAAGATTCAAAACATCTTTTGTGCAATAAACACTATTAAGAGAATGAAAAGAGAAGCCATCGAGTGGAAGAAAGTATTTACAAAACACTTATGTGATGTTCTGTAAGTATATGAAATAAATAAAAGCCATATATGAAAACCCTCAGTGAACATCATCCTCAATGATGAAAAACTGAGAGTTTTTCCTCTAATCAGAAAAAAGACAAGAATGTCCAATACCACCACTTTTTTCAATGTAGTAATGGAAGTTTTAGCTGCAGTAATCAGAGCAAAAAAGAAATAGAAAGCCTACAAACTGTTAAGGAAGAATTAAACAGTCACTATTTGCAGATGACAAGATATTATACATAGAAAATCCTAAAGACTCCACCAAAAAACTATTGGAACTGATAACAATTCATTAAAGTTGTAAAGCACAAAATTAATCTACAAAATTACATTTTTATATAGTAATAATAATAAAGTAGCATTCCTATATGACATTTCTACATAATACATAATTATATATAATCATATAATTTATATAAAATTGAAATATATTTGTACTTCATATAGTAAAAAAATAATAATAAAGCAGAAAGAGAAATTAAAAAAACATTCCCATTTACAATTTCACACACACACACAAAAATGCCTAGGAATAAACTTAACCAAGGATGTGGAAGATCTATATACGGTAAACTACAGAACATTGACGAAAGAAATTGAAGAAGACAAAAGAAGTGGAAAGATATTCCATGCTCAAGAATTGGAAGAATTAATATTGTTAAAATGTCCTTACTATAGAAAGCAATCTACAGATTCAATGCATTCACCATCAAAATATCAATAACATTTTTTCACAAAGCTAGAACAAGTAACACTAAAATTTGTATGAAATTGCAAAGGACTCAAATCAATTTTGAGAAAGAATAAAAAAGCTGGAGGTACCATAATCTCAGATTTCAAGATATACCACAAAGTTGCAGCAAACAAAACAGTATGGTACTGGCACAAAAACAGACACATAGATTAATGAAACAGAAGGAAGATCCCAGAAGTAAATCAAGACTTCTGTGGTCAATTAATGCAGACAAAGAATGCAAAAATAAACAATGGGAAAAAGACAATCTCTTCAATAATTAGTACTGAAAAACACTGACAGCTACATGCAAAAGCATGAAACTGGATCACTTCCCTACAAGTTAGACAAAAACAAACCCAAAATTGCTTAACAGCCTAAGTGTCAAGCCCAAAGCCATAAAAATCCTAGAAGAAAAAATGGGCAATAATCTCTTAAACATTGACATTAGCAGCCTTTTTCTAAATATGTCTCCTAAGGCAAGTGAAATAAAAGCAAAAATAAACTACTAGAACTATACCAGAATAAAAGCCCTTTGCATAGCAAAGGAAACCATCAACAAAACGAAAGTCAAGCTACTGATGGGAGAATCTACCTACAAATGATATATCTGATAAAGGGTTAATGTCCAAAATATATAAAGAACTTGCACAACTTGACACCAAAAAACTCCACATAATCCAATTAAAAATGGGCAAAGGACCTGAACAGACATTTCTCTATAGAAGTCATACAGACAGCCAACAGCCATATGTAAAGATGGTCAACATCACTAATCATGAGAGAAATTCAAGTCAAAACAACAAGGAGAGTTAGTGGAGGGAGGTGAGTAGGGATAGGCTAAGTGGGTAATGGGCATTAAGGAGGGCGCTTATTATTACGAACACTGACTGTCATACATAATTGATGAATCCCTAAATTCTACTCTGGAAACCAATATTACACTATATTAACTAATTAGAATTTAAATAAAATTTTGAAAAAACACAATACAATGAGATATTGGCTTACAGCTATCAGAATGGCTAGAATCTTAAAGACAAGAAAGAATTAGTATTGGTTAGGATGTGGGGGAAAAAAGACCCTCATGCACTGTTGGTGGGAATGTAAATCAATGCATCTACTGTGGAAGACAATATGGAAATGCCTCAAAAAATTAAAATTAGAGATACCAAATGATTCAGTAAATCCACTACTGGGTATTTACCCAAAGTAAATGAAAACACTAATTCAAAAAGATATATGCACCGCTATCTCTATTGTGACCATATTTGCAATAGCCAACATATGGAAGCAACCTTAAGTGACCAATGATAAATGGGTAAAGAACTCGTAAATACACACAATGGAATATTACTCAACCATAAAAAGGATGAAATCTTAACATTTGTGATAACATGCATGGACCTAGAGTGTATTATACTGATTGAATTAAATCAGATGGGAGGGGGAGTTAAGATGGTAGAGTAATAGTGGAATCCTATGCTTACCTTGTCCCTCTAATACAGACAGATAAATGTCAAATCATTCTGATCACCCAGGAAATCGATCTGAGGACTGAGGGAATAAAATTCACATCTAAAGGGGGAAAAATTGGCCACATTGTGAAAGGCACGAGCTGCAGAGAGTTGATTTGGGAGAGAAAAAGACTGTGAGTTCTATGAAGGGGTGGGAGCCCTGATTTCAGAGAGAGGAGGAGGAGAGAGGGAGAGTGAAAGAGAGAGAGAGAGAAAGAGAGAGAAAGAATAAAAGCAGGACACAGGGGATTGCACAAGATAAACTCTTCCCCTAAACCACTGACTGGGAAAAGGAGAGGAGCTGACTACCCCAAGTCTTTATAAGCACTGGAGCTCAAAGTCTGAAGTTTTAGAAGTCCGTGCCATCTCCAGGGTCATGCCTGGTGGGCTTAGTGGGGCTCCTGTGGGGAAGCATGGCAGAGGCCCATGGGTGGACAATGTGGTCTGAGAATCCTCTGGGTCACAAAGGGTGGAACAGATCCCCTTCCTGGTGTGCATTTGGAAGAGGCTGCAGTGCCTCTCAGAAGACAAAAGAGAAAGGTGTCATTGAGCAGCCAAGCTGAAGGCAGCTAACCTGAAAGCCGGCTTTCTGCTGTGCTTTTGTGTAAAATCCTAGCCCCACACAGTCACGTGACTATTTTTTGGGGGGAAAAACCTGCACCAGACACAGCATGGCAAGACCTTACCCCAGAGGATCAGAGCTGGTACATGTCATGACTGGTCCCTAAAATTTGGAGCTTTGAAACCCAGCTGCATGCCTGAAATAAAACACAGGAGTACTGTGCCACCAGGCAGACAGATGGCTTGGACACAGTCAGGGTGAAGTGAGGGTTCCAAAAGGAGCTTGGGACACAAGAGGGGAGATTAGTCACTCTCCTGTTTGGGCTTCCTGAATAGCAGTGGGCACGAACTCCCTTATCCAGGGATGAGAGAGTGAAATGATGCTATTTTCCACCTGTCTATCAGTATGGACACACTTCAGTGAGAAACACAGCACCCTCAGTAGATGCTGGAGTGGCTTACACCAAACCCTGCCCCACAGTGCCCTGCAGGTGCACCTTTACAAGGCCAAGATGCCCTGAAAACAAGCACAGCAGAGCCCTCCCCCTAGAAGACAAACACAAATCCCCTGTATGCACCAAGTCTACTGATCATAGAATGGTCCAAATCTTCAGCTCTAGGGGAAATAGGATCTAGCCTTTTTAACCAACACACTTTTTTTTTTAACACACCTAGTTAAAATACCACACCTTGGATCAGGTCCAAACACTTCTCACTGCAGGCAAGGAGAAACTTGCAGAGGACTGATCTGCAGGCAAGAGCAGCCAAAACATAGCAGTAGTGTGCACACAGCATATACCAAAAAAAGTTCCTAAAGTGCCAGGCCCTGGAAAGTATATGATCTCTTCTTAATATAACCATTACTCTCAGGAGCAGGAAATGCAACAGCTTTTCCTAACACACTGTAGACAGAGGTCTAAGCAAAATCCCAAGATGGAGAAATTCATCCCAAAAGAAAGAACTGGAAGAGATCATGGTCAGGGACCTCATCAGAACAGATAAAAATAATATGTCTGAGCCAGAATTTAAAACAACGGTCTTAAGGATATTACCCGGGCTTGAGAAAAGCATAGAAGACACTAGAGAATCCCTTTCTGCAGAGATTAAAGAACTAAAACCTAATCATGCCTAAATTTTTAAAATGCTATAACTGAGATACAAAACTGACTGGCTGCAATGAGAATGAGGATGGACAAAGCAGAGGAACAAATAAGTGATACAGAAGATAAAATTATGGAAAGTAATGAAGCTGAAAAGAATAGGGAAAGAAAAGTACTGGGTCACAAATGCAGACTTAGGGAACTCAGCAGCTCCACAAAGTGTAATAATATTCATTTCATAGACATCACAGAAAAAGAAGAGAAGGAAAAACAGGCAGAAGGTTTATTTGAAGAAATTATAACTAAAAATTTCCCTAATCTGGGGAAGGAAATAATCATCCAAATCCAGGAAGAACAGAGAATTCCCATTAAATTCAACAAAAGCCAGCCAACACCAAGACACATAATTGTACAATTTGCAAAATATAGAGATAAGGAAAGAATCAAGAAAGCAGCAAGGGAAAATAAATCCCTAACTACAAAGGAAGACAAATCAGGTTAGCAGCAGGTTTCTCCACAGAAGCCTGGCAGGCCAGAAGAACGTAGCAAGAAATAATCAACGTGTTGAAGGGAAAAAATATGCAGCCAAGAATACTTTATCCAGCAAGCCTCTCATTCAAAATAGGAGAGATAAAGTGCTTCCCAGACTCCCCGCTAAATCAAACAAAACAATGAAAGGAATTCATAACCACTAAAAAAGCCCTACAAGAAACATTAAAGAGGTCAGATTAAGTGGGAAAGAAAGACAAAAAATGACAAAGACAAGAAAGGAAAAGTGAAAATCTCCACAATCAGACTTTACAGATAAAACAATGGCACTCCATCATCCCATGTCCTCCATGTTATTTGTTATGCTCCACAAATAAGTGAAACCATATGATAATTGACTCTCTCTGCTTGACTTATTTCACTCAGCATAATCTCTTCCAGTCCTGTCCATGTTGCTACAAAAGTTGGGTATTCATCCTTTCTGATGGAGGCATAATACTCCATAGTGTATATGGACCACATCTTCCTTATCAATTCGTCTGTTGAAGGGCACCTTGTTTCTTTCCACAGTTTGCTGACTGGGGTCATTGCTGGTATAAACATTGGGGTACAGATGGCCCTTTTTTTCACTACATCTGTATCTTTAGGGTAAATACCCAGGAGGGCAATTGCAGGGTCATAGGGAAGCTCTATTTTTAATTTCTTGAGGAATCTCCACACTGTTCTCCAAAGAGGCTGCACCAACTTGCATTCCCACCAACAGTGTAAGAGGGTTCCCCTTTCTCCACATCCTCTCCAACACATGTTGTTTCCTGTCTTGCTAATTTTGGCCATTCTAACTGGTGTAAGGTGGTATCTCCATGGGGAGATGGAGAGGAGAAGGGAGCTGAGGGAAATTGGAAGGAGAGGTGAACCATGAGACTATGGACCCTGAACAACAACCTGAGGGTTTTGAAGGGACGATGGGTGGGAGGTTGGGGGGAAAAATGTGGTGGGTATTGGGGAGGGCATGTATTGCGTGGAGCACTGGGTGTGGTGGAAAAACAATGAATACTGTTACGCTGAATAGAAAAAAAAAAACCAATGGCACTAAGTTCCTATCTATCAAGAATTACTCTGCATATAAATGGACCTAATGTGCCAACCAAAAGAAATAGTGTATAAGAATGGATGAAAATGCAAGACACATTTATATCTTGCTTACAAGAGACTCCTTTTAGACCTAAAGATGTCTCTAAATTGGAAGTGAGATAATGGTGATACATCACTCATGCTAATGGACATCAAAAGACAGACATAGTAACCATACTTCTTTCAGACAAACTAGATTTTAAACCAAAGATGGTAACAAGAGATGAGCTAAAGACTGTAGTCAGAAATACAAAGGACACTATGTAATTCTTAAAGGATCTATCCAACAAGAAGATCTAACAATTGTGAATATTTATGCCCCCAATTTGGGAGAAGCCAAATATATAAATCAATGAATAACAAACGTAAAGAACTCATTGATAATAATATAATAATCCTATGTATCTTTAACACCCAACTTACATCAATGGACAGATAATCGAAGCAGATAATCAACAAGGAAATAGTGGCTTTGAATGACACACTGGACCAGATGGACTGAACAGATATCTAAATGATACAGAAACAACCATAACAAAAAAACTTAGTAGAACAGATCAATGAGAGTAAAAGCTGGTTTTTCGAAAGACTGAATGAAATTGATAAACCCCTGCCACACTTATCAAAAAGAAAACAGAAAGACCCAAATTAATAAAATCACTAAGGAAAGGAGTGAGATAAAAACCAAAACCACAGAAATACAAACAATTGTAAGAGAATATTATGAAAAATCATGTGCCAACCATACACAAAAGTGAATTCAAAATGGATGAAAGACCTAAATGTGAGACAGGAATCCATTAATATCCTACAGGAGACACAGGCAGACACTGCTTTGACCTTCACCATTGCAACTTCTTACTAGACACATCCCAGGAGACAGGGGAAACAAAAACAAAAATGAACTCTTATGACTTCATCAAGATACAAAACTTCTGCAAAATGAAGGAAACTCTGAGGGGAGAAAAAAACTAAAAGGCAACCTATGGCACAGGAGAAGATATTTGCAAATGAACTATCCAATAAAGTGTTAGTATCCAAAATCTATAAAGAACTTATTGAAGTCAACACCCAGAAAACCAAAAATCCAGTTAAGAAATGGGCAGAAGACGCGATTAGACATTTTTCCAAAGAAGATAAACAGATGGCTAACAGACACATGAGAAGACGCTCAGCCTACTCATCATCAGGGAAATACAAATCAAAACTACAATAAGATACTACCTCACACCTGTCAAAATGGCTAAAATTAACAACACAGGAAAAAACAGTTATTGGTAAGGATGTGGAGAAAGGGGAACCCTCCTACACTGTTGGTGGGAATGGAAACTTGCGAAGCCACTCTGGAACACAGTATGGAGGTTCCTTAAAAAGTCAAAAATAGAACTATCCTACTATCTAGCAATTGAACTACTAGGTATTTACCCAAAAGATACAAAAATAAGGATTCAAAGGGGCAAGGCACCCCAATGTTTATAGCAGCATTATCAACCAAAGCCAAATTATGGAAAGAGCCCAAATGTCTATTGACTGATGAATAGATAAAGAAGCTGTGGTACACATATAATGGATCATTACTCAGCCACCAAAAGAATGAAAATCTTGCCATTTGCAATGACAAGGGTAGAGGTAGAATGTATTTCACTAAACAAAATAAATTTGAGAAAGACAAATACCTTGTGATTTCACTCATATTTGGAATTTAAGAAACAAAACAGATAAACTTATGGGAGTTAAAAAGAGAGGGAAAGAAACCATAAGAGATTTTTCATGCTAGAGAACAAACTGAGGGCTAATGGAGGGATGTGGGTTGGGGATGGGCTAAATGAGTGATGGGTATCAAGAAAGGCACTTATAATTAGCATTGGGTGTTATATGTAATTGATGAATCACTAAATTCTATTTCTGAAACCATTATTACCCTATATGTTAAGTAATTATAATTTAAATAAAAATTTGAAACAAAAGATAAGAGAGACAATACTATATATCACTTATATGTGGAATCTAAAAAACAAACCAATCAACAGAAACTAAGAACAAATCAAATTGTTAAATACAGAGAACAAACTGGTGGCTGTCAGATGGTAGGTGGGTTGGGGTATTCATGGATCAGATAAAAGAGATTGAGAGATACAAACTTCTATTTATAAATAAATCACAGATGAAAATTATAGCATATGGAATAGATTCAATAATACTATAATAATGTTTTATGGTGACAGATGGTACTACACTGATCACCATGGGCACTGAGTTATTAGGTACACAATTCTTGGATAAATATATATCTGAAACAAATATAATATATGTTAATTATATTTGAGTAAGAAAAAAAGTAGACAAAAGATCTGAACAGACTATCTCACCTAAGAAGATATAGAGATGGCCAATATGAATACGAGAAAATGTTCAATATTAGTATGTTATTGGGGAATTGCAAATAAATATAATGAGATAGCGCTATTATAGATACACCTATTAGAATGACTTAAATCCAATAACTGGCACTGCCAAATGCTGGTAAAGATATTGAGTGACAGAGACTCTCATTCATTGCTGATGGAATGAAAAATGGTGTAGTCATTTTGAAGATAGTTTATATTGTGCTAAGTGAAATAAGTCAAGCAGAGAAAGACAATTATCATATTGTTTCACTCATATGTGGATCATAAGGAATAGTGCAGAGAATCATAGGGGAAGGGCAGGAAAACTGGATGGAAAGAAATCAGAAAGGGAGACAAACCATGAGAGACTGTTCTCTGGGAAACAGATTGAGAGTTACAGAATTGAGGGGCGTGGGGAGAAAGGGTAACTAGGTGATGGGTATTAAAGAGGGCATTTAATGTAATGAGCACTGTTATACACAACTAATGGATCACTGAACATTACATCAAAAACTAATGAAGTACTATATGTTGGCTAATTGAATATAATAAAAAAAGATAGTTTGGAAGTTTGCAAAGATAACAAAAAAAAACCCAAAAAACTAAACATAATCTTACTATATGATCCAGTAGTCACACACTGTGTTATTTATCCAAATTAGTTGAGCACTTACATGCACACAAAAACTTGTATACATCAAAAACTAATGATGCATTATATGTTGGCTAATTGACCATAATAAAAAAAAATAGAAAAATAGGAGCACGTGGGTGGCTCAGTCAGTTAAACGTCTGCCTTCTACTCAGGTCATGATCCCAGGTTGCTGGGATAGAGTACTGCCTCAGGCTCTATGCTCAGATGGGAGCCTGTTTCTCCCTCTCCCTCTCCCTCTGCCTACTGTTCTGCCTACAGGTTTTCTCTATCAAATAAATAAATAAAATATTTAAAAAACAAAAAACAGATGTTTATAGCAGCTTTATTCATAATTTTCAAAAATTGGAAGCAAGAAAAATGTCATTCTGTAGATGAATGGATAAACAACTTGGGTGCATACACACAATGGAATATTATGCAATAGTAAAAAAAAAAACTGATCAAGCTCCAACTGGACACAGAGGAACCTTAAATGCATATTGCTAAGTGAAAGAAGCCACGTTGAGAAGGTAGATACAGTATGATTCCAACTACATGATATTCTGGAAAAGGCAGAACAATAGAGAAAGTGTAATAATAAGAATAAGCCTTTCCAAGGGGATAAGAGAGGAAGTGTATAGGAGGGAATGGTGATTAGGTATAACACAGTGATTTTGGGGGGATGAAACTCTTCTACGTAAATTTGTGATGGTAGATACATGACATGCATTTGGCAAAACCCATAGAAATGTACAACATAAATAGTGAAGCTTAATATAAAATATGGATTTAAGTTAATAATATTTTCTATATTGATTCATCAATTCTAACAAATGTACCACAACAATTTTGGAAGGAAGAAGGCATATGGAACTTCTGTTTACTTTCCATTAGATTTTGGTTCAATTTTGGGAGTTTATAGTTTTCCAGGAATGCATGCATTTCATCTAGGTTGCTTAGCTTATTGGCATATAACTGTTGATAATAACTTCTGATGATTGTTTTTACTTCCTTGGTGTTAGTTGTGATCTCTCCCTTTTCATTCATAATTTTATTAATTTGGGTTTTCTCTCTTTTCTTTTGCATTAGTGTGGCCAATGGTTTATCGATTTTTCTGGAAACCTAACACTGCTCTAAGAAGTAGTCTATTACTAAAAAGTGGAAAGAGAAAAAGATGGTAGAGCCAACTGTGGAAAATAATTTGTCAGTTACTCAAAAAGTTAAACATAGTATTACCATATAAGCCACAATTCTGCTTCTATGTATATACATCAAAGTATTAAAAATAAATCCTCAAACAAAACACTGTAACAAAATTTCATAGCAGCTGTAATCACAATTGCCAAAATGTGGAGACAAATCCACTGTCCAAAAACAAAGGAAATGATAACCACAATGCATCACATCTGTACAGTGGGATATTATTTAGCCATTAAAGGAAGGAAATACTGATACATTTTACATAAATTAGCCTCAAAAATTACATGCTAAGTGAAAGAAACCAGGCACAAGAGTTCAAATACTATATGAATTGATTTATATGAAATATCTGGAAAAGGAAAATACATGGAGACAGAAAACAGATTAGTTTTCTGTGGTTGCTACTGGCTGGGGAGAGGGGAAAAGGTAGAAGTGACTGCTTAATAGGTATGGGGTAATGAAAACATTTTGAGTAATGAAAACATTTTGGAGTAATGAAAACATTTGGAGTAGTGAAAACATTTTGAAATTAGAAGTGATGTGTGCACAACATTGTGATTATAGTAAATGACTGAATTATATACTTTTAAAATGGTGGATTTTATGTTACATGGATTTTATTTTCATGAAAACATTTTAAAAAGGAAAGCAAGGATTCTTTCTTTAGGTGGGGCATCTCCAACTGCTTTAAGGAAAAGCAAGTTTCCTTAAACTATACAATGGCCAGTATGTCTACATCATTTCAAATGTGTTAATATTCAAAGCAATGAGCTGCTAGAATCTGGAAAATAATCCTCTGAGCAAAAGCACGGTAATCAGAGAAATCTGGTGGCTATGTAATAGTGCCTAAACTCCAAATTAATAATCTATTAAAGAAGAATACTAATTCCAGTTTTGCAGGGTTTCTGTGAAAATTAGAATTAAACATAGATAGTAATTAGCCCAGTGCATGGCACATTATGATTTTATTAAACTGATTTTCTGATACTGTTAGATGAAGTAATATACCATCTAATAATCTTTTTTACATTGAATGAACAAGATCCAAATTTTGTTATTGGCTATATAGTACTTAAATGACCAAAAATATATATTTTCAATATAGAGTTGAAAATTTATGAACAAATGAGTTAATAAATATAAACCATGTGTCAAACTAGCTTTAGAGAATGAATAAAGGAATCTCGACCAATTGTTACCATTTTAAACTGACTATACTATTTATTTAAAACTTTATGTTAATCAATATTAAATTAGGTGAAAAAAAGATCTTAACAGTGATTCTCAAACTTTAGTCTACATTAGAATCATATGGAGGGTTTCTGGTCCATATCATCAGAGTTTTCAATTCCTTTTGGCTCTGGCAAAGGCCAGGTAACTTGGATTTCTAACAAGTTTCCAGGTGATGGTGATGAGAACCATTGCCTTAGGGCATGACCGTTAATACTTCACACTTGAGACCGTAATCATGAAAACAGGCATATCATTTGTGGTAAAAATATATCTTCTTTAAATATTGTTTACATACATTGTTAGATTTAATTCACTGAATTTATTGCACTCATATGTTTGTTCAAGCTGCCTTCATAACTGATTTTATATTTAATAAACCAGTTCACTGAAGTTGTTGCTCAAAATATGATTTTCCTTAAAAGATTATTTCAAAGAATTCTCTATGCTAAGTTAGTCATGACAAGCATTGATTTTCCCTTTGGTAGCTTTTTAGTGATGGCTTAAACTGTAAAAAAACAAACAAACAAACAAAAACCTTGATACCTCGAAAAAGGATCAATATTTCTACTACATACTGCATATATGTCATGATCAAATAAACAACTTCCATTCTTCGGGAAAGCAGTCTCTTCTATATTTTAAATGACATTTACCACTTAAAAGAGCATTACTGGAGGCACCTGGGTGGCTCAGTTGGTTAAGCACCTGAATCTTGATTTCAGCTCAGGTCATAATCTCAGTGTTGTGAGATCAAGCCCTGCATTTAGCTCCATGCTCAGTGTGCGGTCTGCTTGAGGTTCTCCCTATCCCTTTACCCTTCCCACCTCTCTCTCTCAAATAAATAAATCTTTTAAACAATAGAATTACTGTAAATTACTGTAAAATGTATTAGTTTTCTGTATTTCAGGAAAAAGTTTACAGCTTTTTTTCGTGCAAAATGGTGGGATTTGTTTTTATTTATTTTTTACTGTGTTCAGTTAGCCACTGTATAATACATAATTAGTCCTTGTTGCAGTGTCCAATGATTCATTAGTTAAGTATAACACCCAGTGCTCATCACAGCACGTGCCCTCCTCAATACCTATAACCCTGTTTTCAACCTTACATTTTGTTACATGCATTTCTGAAACTTAGGGCTTTACAATCCTATAAGTATTATACAAATGATATATATTAAATGATTTTTAGAGTAACTTTCTCTTGGAGCAAAATTTAGTGACATGTAGATTTGAGTTGGAATTCCCACTGCAGCATTTTTTTGTATTAACACTTATACTACTAGATGATGCATGGCATCACCATAAGAAATACATAGGGCAACAAAGAAACTGAAGTTTTAAAAAATAAAGCAATGAATTGAACGCGAGAATTGAAGAGGAGGGGGAATGGTAGTGCTAATGATATTATGATGACTCTATTGCTTCACTAAAAGCTGGAACTTGCTTCCAGATATTAGCGCTGGCTGCATTGAAATATACAGTTTACTAAAGGAGAGTAAAGAAAAGAGATTTCCGACACTGATAAATGCAAATATAAAACATGTTCCACAGGCATAGAATGGGTTGTACAGAGAAACATGAGCAGAATCTACAGTCATTCATCTATGGCTAAGGGGAAGTGTTTCATGAAGCTAAACTATAGCTGTTGAGCCTGATATAATATTTTAATATTTTTCCAGGTTGAAAGCTGATTGTCAATACTGTAGAATTGAAAAGGTAAAAGAAGACAAACATGTGAGTCCTAAAACCAAAATGTAAATGCTACCAAATGTTCATACCAGAGATCTCAACAGTCACAAATTCTGATTGCATCACCAAATGTAAGAACATATAGCAGAAATGAAAGAAAGCAAAATTCTACCCCAATATCAGATGGAACCCTCCAAAAAACTAGCTGTTTTCAAGACGAATCTTAGCCTTTAATGAAGATTAACTAATTAATGCATTTAATTTTAAGTTTTTTTTGGTAAACCTGTAATTTTGGAGGAAATTTAAGGCTTCTATGAGAAGTAAAAAAGAATCCCTGAGGCAAAAAGATATATATTCAGAAAAGCAAAGAAGAATCTGGCACAACGGAGACAATTATACCATATAATTTATGTTATGAGATAAACTATTCTCTCTGTAACCTTTCTGTTGCCATGGTAGTCTGTAAAATTATGTATATGCAATTAAAAGGCACTTATTTATAACACATCTTGAAATTTGCATGTATGTTTTCTTGTTTATGAATGCATAATTATTTCCACCTGCAAAGTAGGTATTATTTCACTAGTCATTTTTCCATAACTGAGCATTAAGAGACCACAAGCAACTGTGCTCTTTTACAAGCAAATTCCACTGTTAATCTTATAATAAGTATTTGATCTGTATAGTTATTTGCAATTCAAAGTGTGTTATATGAATTATATCTATATAATAATGTGAGATAGAAAGCATGACTTCTAAAATTAAAATGTTTCTGTATTGATGATTGATTTGGATCATCTATGCTGCTTTTCATAATTATGACAACTGAGTTATAATGAACAGTAAAGTCTTATTTGGAGGTCATAAACCACATAGCACCTCATAAATGTACTACTTAGAACAGCAGGTTTGTGATATGTTGAGTACACAAATTCACCTAGTAATATACAAAGTATATTAAATGCATCAGTTTCACTTAGAAGATGCTACTTTAAAAGTAAATTTATACTGATCTAAGAGCCTGGTTCTCATCCCTGGCTACATATTATAATTATTTGGGGAGTTTTTGGAAAATAACAATAGCTAGGCTTCATTCATAATCTCAAGTAAATCTTAAATACCTGGGGCGGGGAATGGGCATTAGTATGTTTTAAAAAACTCCTCAGGTAACTTATATGCAGTTAGGGTTGGAAACCAATGATAGTGAATCACAATCACTGAGGCAAGATCTAGGAAGTGGGCTGTGTTAGCTTCCTATGTGATAATTTGTACTTTCTGGTTTGAGGACAATTGTTAGAAGTCCTGACTTTGCCCATGAGGAAGGCTATGCCCTACACAGATGACTGATTAATCCAATATTACTCTACTTTTGATATTTCTTGGTCTACAGAGATACTGAGAAAGGTTGTGGTCTTTTAACTGCAGATTCATCTTTCTGGAAATCACATAAAATAACATTTTCAATCAAGCTCTCTTAATTGTTCTCCTTCAGAACAAGATTGATTGATCAAGAACTGTGGCTTTGATGAGCTTTATTCACTTCTTATTCTTTTGTTTTGTTGACTTAGAATTTCCTCTTCTAAACTCTTTGTGGATTGTGCTTATTTGTACAGCCTAAAACACGGTTCCATTATTTTTGAAGTAGCTATTACCAAATCTCTTTAACTTAGCTCTCCCTTTTGCTTTGACAATTTATCACTGCTTCTTTTTTTTCCCCACCTGGCATATTCCAGGATTGTTTAGCATTTAGTCATTATTGCTAGGTTTTGTAAAGTGAGATTTTATTCTAACCTCTGTGTGGATTACAACAGCAAATTGATACTTAGAAAAAATCGGTTTCTGAATTATATTCCTGACAGAATTCAATTTTTAAACTGGGGTTTAAGTGAGAAAAATGAATGGTTATGAAAAAGGGAAATTAGGAGTAGAAAGACAGGATAAGGTGTGAATACTTTCCAGACAGTGTAGAGTCCTCAACAGCAGCAGGTCTCAACCAATTATTTTCTAAGACTTAAAGAAGACAAAAATGAGATAAAAATGTGGAAGAAGCTGAGATGTCCTTCAACAGATGAATGGATAAAGAAGATGTGGTTCATATATACAATGGAATATTACTCAACCATCAGAAAAGATGAATACCCACTATTTGCATTAACATGGATGGAACTGGAAGGGATTATGCTAAGTGAAATAAGTCAAGCAGAGAAAGAAAATTATCATATGGTTTCACTCATAGTGGATCATAAGGAATAACGTAGAAGAACACAGGGGAAAGGAGGGAAAACAGAATGGGAAGAAATCAGATAGGGAGATAAACCATGAGCAACTCTAGACTCTGGAAAATAAACTGAGGGTTACAGAAGGGAGGGTGGTGGGGGAAGATGATGTAACTTGGTGGTGGGTATTAAGGAGGGCACATGTTGTGATGAGCACTGGGGGTTATGTTCAATTAATGAATCCTTGAACACTATCTCAAAAACTAATGATGTACTATGTGTTGGCTAATTGAACATAAAAAAATACTAATAAGTAAATAAAATAAAATGTTAAAAATCAATTGCAATTTTATACACAGTAATGAACAATATGAAAATAAAATTAAGAGGGATGCCTGGGTGGCTCAGTGGGTTGGGGCCTCTGCCTTCGGCTCAGGTCATGATCCCAGAGTCCTGGGATCGAGCCCCACATCGGGCTCTCTGCTCGGCAGAGAGCCTGCTTCCTCCTCTCTCTCTGCCTGCCTCTCTGCCTACTTGTGATCTCTGTCTGTCAAATAAATAAAGAAACAAAATCTTAAAAAAAAGAAAATTAAGAAAACAATTCTATTTAATATAACATCAAAAATAATAAAAATATAATAAAATGTTTAAAAATAAGCATAAGAAAAGTGTGAGACATTTACACCAAAACATATAATTGTTAAAAGAAATTATATAATACTTAAGTAAATGGAAAGTTATCTCCTGCCTATGGACTGAAAGCCTTAATTGTTACCATGGCAATACTGTTGAAATTGGTCTAAAGATTCCATAAAATCTGTCAAAATCCTACCTATTCCTCTTTCTTTTTAAAGAAATTGATGGGATAATCACAAAATTCATATGGAAATGCAAATATAGAATAATTGATACCATCTTTAAAATGAACAAATTTGATGGACTCATACTTAACCAATTTTTCAATTTATTACAGTGCCACAGGAGTCAAGGTAATTCTGGTACTGTCATACAGGTATACATATGGATCAACAGACCAGAACTGAGAGTTCATAAGTACATTGTTACACTCACTGTCAACTGATTTTCAAGAAGAGTACCAATACAATTAAATACAGAAAAAATAATCTTTTCAACATATGGTGTCAGGACAACTGGGTATCCACATAAAAATGAATGAAGTTGGACTTCTACCTCACACCATAAAAAATTAACACATAACTTATCATAAATTTAAATATAAGAGTTACGATTATAAAATTGTTAGTAGAAAATATAGGCATAAATCATTATGATCCTGGATTAGGAAATAGTTATTAAAATATGAAAAAACGTTCAGTTTTCCCTCCCCTTCCCTATGGTCCTCTGCACTATTCCTTATATTCCACATATGAGTGAAACCATATGATAATTGTCTTTCTTAGCTTGACTTATTTTGTTTAGCATAATCCCCACCAGATCCATCCATGTCAATCCCTTGTATATAAATACTGAATGGGAAGAAATCAGAGAGGAGATAAACCATGAGAGACTCTGGACCTGAGAAAATAAACTGAGGGTTACAGACAGGAGGGGGGTGGGGTGACAGGGCAACCAGATGATGGGTACTAAGGAGAGCACGTGTTGTGATGAGTACTGGATGTTATACACAAGTAATGAATCACTGAACACTACATCAAAAACTAATGATATGTTGGCTAATTGAACGTAATAAAAATTATTTTTTAAATTTTAATTTTAAAAACTATTTTAATTAAAGACATTAGAAATTAAAAATAAATAAAATATAAAAACCCAAAAATGCAAGCCAAAAACATGAGTAACAAAGGAAAAAAAACAAAGAAATTGAACTTTATCAAAATTAAAAACTTTTGTGCTCAAAGAACACCATAAGAGTGAAAAGAAAACCCATATAATGGCAGAAAATATTTGTAAATCTTACATCTGATAAAGGACTTGTATCAAGAATATACAAAGGATCCTTACAACTCAATAATGAAAAAACAAACCAATTTTAAAACCATTTCTCTCAGGATGATATAAAAGTGGCTAAAATTGCCATTATCATTAACCAACAGGGAAACGTAAATCAAAATCACAATGACATAACACTTCATAACACATAACAATGAAGGCTATAATCAAAACATCATATAACAATAAATTTGGTTCAGGATATGGAGAAACTGAAACCTGCAAACACTGCTTGTGGGAATGTAAAATGATGCAGACACGTCAGAAAGTAATCTAAAACTTTTTCAAAACATTAAACATAGAGTTAGCATTTGACCCAGCAATTCCTCTCTTAGGTATATACCTAAGATAAATAAAATCATATGTAAGTACAAACTTGTACATGAAAGTCACAGCAGCATTATTCATAAACCAAAGTGTGGAAGCAACTCATATGTCTATCAACTGATGAATGGATAAACAAAATGTAGTTTTCTGTACAATGGAATATTATTTATCAATAAATAGGAATGAAGCATTAATGCATGGACATAACATGAATGAACTTTGAAAACATTATTTTAAGGGAAAATAGCCAGTCACAAAAGACCACATATTATGTGATTTAATTTATTTGAAATATGCACAAAAAAAAATCTATAAAGACACAATGTAGTTTAGAGGTTAGCTACAGCTGGGGTGAGCATGGTGATTATGGTGGTCAGGGAGGTGGGAGTGACTGAAAATGAAGATGTGGTATTTTGAGGGGGTGGTAAAAATGTCCTAAAACTGACTGAGGTAATGGTTGCAGAAATTTAATATATAAAAAAGCACTGAACTGAATTGTTCTATTTAAATCAATAAATTGTGTAGGATATAAATTATATTTCAGCTAAGTAATTTTTTTTTGTTCAATTAAGTCATTTTTAAAAGACTGTCTCTTGTTAAAACAATAGTACAAAATAGCTTCTATCTACTGATGGAATATTATTCTTCAACTAGGCAACCCATTATATTGTAATAATGGCTTAAAATACACTTGGAAATTTGTAAAGTTCGTTCTTTCCTTTCAATATAATGGAAAAATTCAATATGCTCATTTTAATTGAAGAATAAGATGTATGAGTTAACCTTGAAATATGTGACTTAATTTTGAATGATAAAAATTGTCACACTGAATTTAAAATGATGATTCCTCAATGTAGTTTTAATTTGAATCTCCCTGATGGCTAGTGATGATGAACATTTTTTCATGTGTCTGATAGCCATTTGTATGTCTTCACTAGAGAAGTGTCTGTTCATATCTTCTGCCCATTTTTTGATATGATTGTCTGTTTTGTGTGTGTTGAGTTTGAGGAGTTCATTATAGATCCTGGATATCACCTTTTGTCTGTACTGTCATTTGCAAATATCTTCTCCCATTCCGTGGATTGCCTCTTTGTTTTCTTGACTGTTTCCTTTGCTGTGCAGAAGCTTTTGATTTTGATGAAGTCCCAAAAGTTCATCTTCACTTTTGTTTCCTTTGTCTTTGGAGACATATCTTGAAAGAAGTTGCTGTGGCTGATATCAAAGAGATTACTGCCTATGTTCTCCTCCAGGATTCTGATGGATTCCTGTCTCACATTGAGGTCTTTTATCCATTTTGAGTCTATCTTTGTGTACGGTGTAAGAGAATGGTCGAGTTTCATTCTTCTACATACAGCTGCACAGTTTTCCCAGCACCATTTATTGAAGAGACTGTCTTATTTCCACTGTATATTTTTTCCTGCTTTGTCGAAGACTATTTGACCATGGAGTTGAGGGTCCATATCTGGGCTCTCTACTCTGTTCCACTGGCCTATGTGTCTGTTTTTATGCCAGTACCATGCTGTCTTGGTGATCACAGCTTTGTAGTAAAGCTTGAAATCAGGTAATGTGATGCCCCCAGTTTTATTTTTGTTTTTCAACATTTCCTTAGCGATTCAGGGTCTCTAGATATCACCTTACACCAGTTAGAATGGCCAAAATTAGCAAGACAGGAAACAACATGTGTTGGAGGGGATGTGGAGAAAGGGGAACCCTCTTACACTGTTGGTGGGAATGCAAGTTGGTGCAGCCACTTTGGAGAACAGTGTGGCGATTCCTCAAAAAATTAAAAATTGAACTTCCCTATGACCCTGCAATTGCACTACTGGGTATTTACCCCAAAGATACAGATGTAGTGAAAAGAAGGGCCATCTGTACCCCAATGTTTATAGCAGCAATGGCCACGGTCGCCAAACTGTGGAAAGAACCAAGATGCCCTTCAACGAATGAATGGATAAGGAAGATGTGGTCCATATACACTATGGAGTATTATGCCTCCATCAGAAAGGACGAATACCCAACTTTTGTAGCAACATGGTCGGGACTGGAAGAGATTATGCTGAGTGAAATCAGTGAAGCAGAGAGAGTCAATTATCGTATTGTTTCACTTATTTGTGGAGCATAACAAATAGCATGGAGGACAAGGGGAGATGGAGAGGAGAAGGGAGTTGAGAGAAATTGGAAGGGGAGGTGAACCATGAGAGATTATGGACTCTGAAAAACAACCTGAGGGTTTTGAAGGGGGGGGTGAGAGTATGGGGTACCAGGTGGTGGGTATTATAGAGGGCACGGATTGCATGGAGCACTGGGTGTGGTGCAAAAATAATGAATACTGTTATGCTGAAAATAAAAAATAAAATTAAAAAAATTGCTAAAAAAATTATGATTCCTCTGAAAAGCTATTGAATTAACTTACTCTCTTCAGCCTTTCCCAGACCTTCATCAATGAAAGGTGACTTTAAAGTGCATAAATCACAGTGCACAACTGTAATAAATGCCAGATGTACTTAGCTATTTTTAGGACATAATTTACAACATATAGAATAATATTCCAAGTGCACATGGAACACTCTCTAAGATAGGCCACAAAATATGTCTCAAATACTTTGAGAAGTTTGAAACTGTATCATGCATCTTTTCCAACAATAGAATGAAACTAGAAATGAATCACAAGGAAAAAATCCAGAAAACACACAAGCACATAGAGGCTAAAGTACATGTTACTAAATAAACAATGGGTTAGCAAAAAAATCAAAGAAGAAATAAAAAAACACAGGGGCAAAAATGAAAATGAAAACAAAATGGCCCCAAATCTTTGAAACACGGTGAAAGAATTTCTAAGAGAGAAGATTGTAATGATACAGGCCTACTTCAAGAAATAAGAAAAAGCTCAAATAATCTGATCTTATAACTAAAGGAATTAGGGAAAAAAAAAACAAAGCCCAAAGTTAGTAGGAGAAAAAAAATTATTAAAGATCAGAAAAGAAACAAATGAAATAGAAAGAGACAACAGTTGAAAAGACCAATGTAACCAAGATATGTTTCTTCGAAAAGACAAACCAAAGTCACAAACCTTTAGTCAAACTCATCAGAAGAAAAGAGAAAGACCCAAATAAAATAAATAAATTAAATAAGCCATCAGAAAGGATGAATACTCACCATTTGCATCCACTTGGATGGAACTGGAGGGAATTATGTTAAGTGAAACAAGTCAAGCAGAAAAAGACAATTATCATATGGTTTCATTTATTTGTGGAACATAAGGATTAGTGCAGAGGACCATAGGGGAAGGGAAGGAAAACTGAATGGGGTGAAATCAGAGAGGGAGACAAACCATGAGAGAGAATCTGGACTCTGGAAAACAAACTGAGGGTTTCAGAGTGGAGGGAGGTGGGGGATGGGGCAACCAGGTAATGGGGATTAAAGAGGGCACATTTTGTGAGGAGCACTGGATGTAACTATTGAAGCATTGGACACTACCTCAAAGCTAATGTACTATATGGTGGCTAACTGAGCATAATAAAAAATAATAAATTAAAAAATAACAAAAGCCATGAAACAAAACAAAATAAATCAAAACAAATCATCCCTCCAAATAAATAATAGAAAAATAAAATAATAAATAATAAAATAAAGTATTAAAATCAGGAGTGAGAGAGAGTAACAACAACACCACAGAAGTAAAAAGGATTATAACATACTGTTACAAAAAAATTACATTCCAACAGATTGGTCAACCTAGAAAAAAAAATGAATTCTTAAATAATAATCTTCCAAAACTGAATCAGAAAGAAAGAGAAAATCTGAGCAGACCAATTACTCCTAATGAAACTGAATCAGCAATCAAAAAACACTACCAAAAAATAAGAATAGGACCACATATATTCATAAGGGAAATCTTTCCAACATTTAAAGAAGAGTTAATACCTGTTCTTCTCAAACTATGCCAAAAAATAGAAGGAAAGCTTCCAAATACATTCTATGAGACCAGCACTACCCTTATACCAAAACAAGACAAAGATAAAATAGGAAGGAAGGAAGGAAGGAAAGGGAAGGGAAAGGGAGGGAAGGAGAGAAGGAGGGGTGGGGAGGGAAGTGGGAAAGGAAAGGGAAAGAGAAAGGAGAAGGGGAAGGAAAAGGAAAAGGAAGGGGAAGGGAAGGAAAAGGTGGGACAGAGAGATGGATGGAGGGAGGGAAGAAGGAAAGGAAGGGAAAAGGAAAGGAAAGGAAAGGAAAGGAAAGGAAAGGAAAGAGAGAGACGGGGAGAGAGAGAAGGAGGGAGGAAGGAAGGAAGGGAGGAAGGGAGGGAGGGAGGAAGGAAACTACTGGCCCATATCTCTGATTAACATAAATCCAAAAATCTTCAACAAAATATTAAAAAACCCTATATCAATACATTAAAAAGATCATTCACCACAATTAAGTGGGACTTATTCCAGGGATGCAAGAATAGTCCAATATTCACAAATCAACATGATAATCCACATTTACAAAGGGAAGGATAAAAATCATAGGATCTCAATAGATAGGGTAAAAGCATTTGACAAATTCAGCATCTGTTTGTGATAAAAACCCTTAATAAAGTGTGTTTAGAGAAAATATATATCAACATAATAAAGACCATCTATGAAGAACCTGCAGATAACATCATACCCAATAGTGAAAAACAGAGTTTTTATCCAATATCAGGAACGCAGCAAGGATGTCCACTCTTGCCTCTTTTACTCAAAATAGTACTAGAAGTCTAGCCACAGGAATCAAAAAAAAAAAAAAAAAAAAAAAAAAAGAAAGAAACAAAAAAAAAAAAAGAAATAGGAAGCATCCATGTTGGTAAAGAAGAAGTTAAACTGTTACTGCCTGCAGATATCATGATACTATACATAAAAAATCCTAGAGTCCACCAACAAATTACTAGAAGTAATAAATGAATTCAATAAAGTTGCAGGGTACAAAAATAATACCCAGAAATCAGTAGTTTTTCTATAAACTAATATTGAGCTGCAGAAAGAAAACAAAACAAAGCAACAACATTATTTACAACAGCACCAAGAGAATAAAATACCTTGGAATAAACTTAACTAAAGAGATGAAAGACCTGTACTCTGAAAACTATAAAACATTGATGACAGAGACTGATGACTACATCGACAAATTGAAAAATATTCTGTGCTCATAGATTGGAATAATTAATATTGTTAAATTGTTTGTATTATCCAAAGAAACCTACACATTCAATGCAACCCCTGTCAGAATACCAGTAGTATTTTTCACAAAAAATATTTTCACAATATTTAATAATATTTTATATTAGTATATATATGATAATATATTATATTATTATAATATATATAATATTTTATATTTTCATAAAAATAGAATAGACACTACCAAATTTTATATGGAACCACAAAAGACACCAAATAACCAAAGAAAATGTGAGAAAGAAGAACAAAGCTGGAGGTATCAAATTCCAGATTTCAAGATATACTACAAAGACATAACAGTAAAAACAGTATGGTAATTACTAACCTTAATGCATTGTCTTTTTCAGTATCTCTCCATTTGGTACTGAGACTCCATCCCTACAATGGCTTCACATCCACAGAAGATCCTTTCTACCCAAGGACATTCATATATGTTGACAGCCTTGGATTCAGCTGCCTTCCCTCTCATAACTCCCCTATATGTTCCCCAACTGACACATAGGTAGGCACATCTCTAATGCCCCTATTCAGCAGGGAGACATTACAGAAGATAAGACCTTCCACCTTCAACAACCTTAAAGATTTAAGGTCAAAACTGATTGGGGAGGGGGGGAAATGATGAGGGAGCAGAAGGCTAGCTGAAGACAAAGTGTTAGCGGAAACCCTACAACCTCCCCCCACCTGGGTGGGACATGTGTGACATTCTTCCAGGAATCTCCCAACTCTCTTAAAGTTAATGCCTTAGTTTGATAATAGCAAAACCTCCAGTATCCTGAGTCTTCTGTAACATATGAAAATCCTTTTGAAACCTCTATTTTCCTTACTTCCCCCAACTCCTGAGTATACAGTCAGAGACTCCTCAAGACCCCAGTGCAGCGCTCTTTCTGTCCATGGGTCCCGTCCCCATACTTTAATAAAACCAGCATTTTACACCAAAATAAATAAATAAATAAATAAATAAGAACAGTATGATGTTGTAACAAAACCAGACACATAGATCAATGAAACAGAATAGAAGCCCAGAAATAAACTCACACTTATATGGTCACTTAATCAATGACAAAGGAGGCAAGAACATAGATTGGGGAAAAGACCGTCTCTTTAATGATTGATGCTGGGAAAACTAAAAAGCTATATGCAAAAGAATGAAAATGGACCACTTTGAACACTATGCAAAAAAAAAAAAGAGCTCAAAATTGATTAAAGATCTAAATGTAAGACCAGCCAGGTGATGGGTATTAAGGAGGGCATGTGTTGTGATGAGCACTGGGTGTTATATACAACTAATGAATCACTGAACACTACATCAAAAACTAATGATGTACTATATGTTGGCTAACTGAACATAATAGATTTTTTAAATAAATAAATAAATAAATGTAAGATCAGAGACCATAAAAATCTTAGAAGAGAGCATAGGCAATATTTCTCTGACATCAGCCATAGCAATATTTTTGGAGATCCATTTCCTAAATCAAGGGAAAAAAAAAACAAAAATAAGCTATTGAGACTACGGCAAAATTAAAAGCTTTTGAGCATTGAAGGAAACCATCAACAAAACCAAAAAGGAACCTACTGAATGAGAGAAGTTGTTTGCAAATATGTCTGGTAAGGTTTAATATCCAAAATATATAAAAATGTATACAACTCCACACCAAAAAACCCTAAATAATCAGATTAAAACGTAGGCAGAGGATCTGAACATTTTTCCAAAGAAAACATACAAATGCCCAACAGACACATGAAAAGCTGCTCAACATCACTAATCATCAGGAAAATGCAAATCAAAACCACAATATCATACTACCTTGTATCTGTTAAAATGGCTAAAATCAAAAAGACAAGAAATAAGAAGTGTTGGAGAGGATGTGGAGAAAAAGGAACCCTTATACAATGGTAGTAGGAATGTAAATTGGTGCAGTCACTGAGAAAAATAATACAGAGTTTCCTCAAAAATATTAAAAATAGAAATACCGGGGCATGGGTGGCTCAGTCAGTTAAGTGTCTGACTCTTGATTTCAGCTCAAGTCATGGTCTCATGGTTGTGCGACTGAGCCCTACATTGGGGTATGTGCTCAGTGGAAAGAATGCTTGAGATTCTTTTTTTTTTTAAGATTTTATTTATTTATTTGACAGACAGAGATCACAAGTAGGCTGAGAGGCAGGCAGAGAGAGAGGAGGAAGCTTGCTCTCCGCGGAGAAGAGAGCCCCATGTGGGGCTCGATCCCAGGGTCCTGGGATCATGACCTGAGCCGAAGGCAGAGGCTTAACCCACTGAACCACCCAGGTGCCCCCCTGATTGAGATTCTTTCTCTCCCTTCTCTCCCCCTCTGCCACTCCCCCACGTGCTCACACACTCTCTCTCTTTCTCACACACATATAAATAAATCTTTTTTAAAAAACAGAAACACCATATTATTCAAAAATTCCATTATTGGGTATTTAACCAAAGAAAATGAAAACACTAAGAAGATATATGCACTCCCCCACATTTATTGCAGCAGTATTTACAATAACCACAGTATGGAAGCAGCCCAAGTACACATAAATAGATGAATGTTTAAAAAGTGGAATATGTGTACAATGGAATACTGTTCAGTCATAAAAAAGGATGAGATCATGCCTTTTGAGACAACATAGATGGCCCTCGAGGGTATAATGCTAAGTAAAATAACTCAGACTGAGAGAAATACTATACAATTCACTCATAAGTGAAACCTAAAACACAAAACAAATGAATAAAACAACAGCAGAATCAGATTTATAAATACAGGGAACAAACTGACAGTTGCCAGAAAGGAGGGGTTGGGGGATGGGCAAAAGGGGTGAAGGGGGTGGGACATACAGGCTTACAGTTACAGAATGAATAAGTCATGGTCACAAAAGAACCAGTATATGGAATATAGTCGTGTTATTGCAACATTGTTGCATGCAGACCAATTGTAGTTACTCTTATAGTGAGCATATCCCAATGTATAGAGTTGTTGAATCATGATGCTGCATACCTGAAATTAACATCATGTGTCAACCATATTCGAATTAATTAATCATGGCCAAAAAATAATATTTAAATAAATTTTCTAAGTTGCATAACTTGAAATATAGGTAAAATCAGGGACCAGTTTCCCAAATGACATGTACCCACTTATGAGATACTGAAGAAATAATATCTTAATGTAGAAAATGAACACTGATATTGGGATTTCATGTACTCTGGCAAGCTAGCACAAAATGAACCTCTTTAAAGGGGCGTCCTTCATAGGGATAATATAAGGATCAGTTACATATAAAAGGAGACATGGAGTATTTTTGAGGAACACACAAAGAGTTTTATTAAAATACAGACTACATGAAGAAAATTACACAAATCCTAATTGTACTGATGAATGAAATAATCCAAAACTAGAACAAACATATAACCACTACCCAGATCAAGAAATGGAAAATAATACGGACTAGAGAAGCCCTTCTTGTGTCCTTTCCAATCTCTACCACCCTTACTTTTCCAAATGTAACCAATATTCTGACTTTCAATACCATGGGTTAGGTTTGTTGTTTTAATGTGGAATAGAAATAATGATAGCACAGCGTATCATGCTGAGCGAAATAAGTCAAGCAGAGAAAGACAACTATCATATGATCTCCCTGATATGAGGAAGTGGTGATGCAACATGGGGGCTTAAGTGGGTAGGAGAAGAATCAATGAAACAAGATGGGATTGGGAGGGAGACAAACCATAAGTGACTCTTACTCTTATAAAACAAACTGAGGGTTGCTGGGGGGAGGGGGGTTGGGAGAAGGGGGGATGGGGTTATGGACATTGGGGAGGGTATGTGCTTTGGTGAGTGCTGTGAAGTGTGTAAACCTGGCGATTCACAGACCTGTACCCCTGGGGATAAAAATACATGTTTATAAAAAAATTAAAAATTTAAAAAAAAAAGAAAGAAATAATGATAGCACATATTTATCTCATTACTAATTTCATAGAAGTTTTATACTATTTCACCATTAAGTATGATGTTGCTGTACTTTATTACTTGTAGACAACTTTTATCAAAAATGTAATTATCATCTATTATTTTGCTAAAAGTTTTCTTTAAAGATTTTATTTGTTTATCCAACAGAGAGAGAGAGAGAGAGAGAGAGAGAGGAAAGAGAGCACAAGCAAGGGAAGCAGCAGAGGGAGAGGGAGAAGCTGGTTTCCTGCTGAGCAAAGAGACCCAGTCAGTCCCAGGACCCTGGGATCATAACATGAGCCAAAGACAGACACTTAACTGACTGAGCCACCCAGGTGCCCCAATTTTGCTAAAAGTTTTTATCACGTGCAAACAATGAATTTTACTCAATGTTTTCTCTACCTCATTTCAGATGGCTATATATTTCACTGTTATTCTTTTACTCTGTTTAATTAGATTCATTTTCAACTGTTAAATTGGAATAATGCCAATATGTCCGTGATATACTATAATTTTAATTTATCATTGAACTGAGCTTGCTATTTTTTTGAGATTTTACTTCTTTGGTTCATGGAAGAGACTGGCCTATAAATTTCCTTTCTTACGATGTCCTTATAAAACTTGTTAAGAGGAGGGGCAAGATGGCGCAGAAGTAGGAGACCTTGTTTCAACCAGTCCCCTAAAGTGAGCTAAATATCTATTAGAACACTCTAAACACATATTAAATCAGCCTGAGATGTACGATTATACACTTCTGGATCTCTACAGGGGCAGAAGACATCAGTGGAGAGGTAAAGCGGAGTAGGAACACTCGGAATGATATAGGGAGATAAACAGAAGGGGGAAGGAACTACCAGAAGCAACCCTTGGAAAGCAATACTTCAATATGAAAGTGCCCTGTGGTTGGGGACCAGCATTAACTTGGAGTCTGGTTAAAAGCACTCAAAAAGAGCAAAAGATCTTAAGGGGAAACTGGTGGAATTGGGTGGTCATGGGCAGGGGCCTAAGCCCAAGGTCCCAGGATGGTTACCACTGGTGACCACTCATGCCAGAGAGAGTCCGGCTGGGCCTCCAGTCTGTGGTCCCTGAAAGTGGCTTTCTGCTGCTTGCACCACTGCTCAGGCTGGGCACACTTCTGCCAGCGCCTGGGACAGCCCAGTGTAGGTGCCGGCTGGAAGTCTCTGAGCCTGAAGCCTTCTGAGACATGCAGCCTTCTGCAACCCACAGCTTTCCACAACCTGTGTGACCACAGAGTCTCAGTGCACCCAGCCTGTGCCTGAGAGAACCTGGCACAGACTCCAGTCAGGATCCATCAGCTGGGGATGCCTGGGTGGCTCAGTTGGTTAAGCAACTGCCTTTGGCTCAGGTCATGATCCTGGTGTCCTGGGATCAAGTCCCACATCGGGCTCCTTGCTCAGCAGGGAGCCTGCTTCTCCCTCTGCCTCTGCCTGCCATTCTGTCTGCCTGTGTTCGCTCTCTCTCTCTGACAAATAAATAAATAAAATCTTAAAAAAAAAAAAAAAGGATCCATCAGCTGGCAGCCTTCTGCGAACTGCACAGCCACTGGATGTGAGTGCACCCAGTGTAGGCCTGGACAACAGACAGCAGTCCCGGTAAGAGCAGCCATTGGAATAGGGCTCCCCAGACCAATATCACTTGTGGTTTTAGTGTTATGGGGGTGCAGAGACAAGCAGGGACCTCGGGTGACCACTGGGATGGTGGCTTAAGGTGCAAACCACCTGTGGGAGGTTGTGATGTTCAGCGGAGTTTGCAGAGTGGGAGTCTGTGTGTTCTCGACTACCCAGAGGGGACCAGTCTGAAGCTTCTCTCTGAGGTGGAGGTCTGGATCCGGACAGTTTACTTTCCACTAAATCTCCAAAAAGCCACCAAAAACCAAAAACCTCCAGAGAACAAAAGCCTGAAAAACTAGTTTCCACAGAGCCCAGCCCCTTGATAGGGGGCAAGGTGACTCAGCCCAACCAAGACTGACTGAAAAACAATGTGGCAAACCCCACCCCCAGAAGACAAGCCAAAAGAACAAGAGGACAACCACCACAGGGTCCTCATAAAACTATAAAACCCCAACATCAGGGGAACACAATATATTAATCTCCTGGTCTTGCCCCAAAGCCTGTATATTTCATAGACACAACTTTTCTTTCTTTCTGTTTTTTAATTCGTTCTCAAAATTCTTGTTCTTTTAATTTTTTTAAACTACTTACCATTACAAATAGAGATTTAATACAACATATTCCACAATAATTTTTTAACTTGAACTTCTGTCATACATATGCCTGTGTTTTCTTTCTCTCTTTTTTTAAAGATACATCCAGATATAAGCTTCAAGGTAATCCTTTTTCCCTATTCAATACTACCCCTATATATAAACCAGTTTTAATTTCCCTTTATTTCTGAAAAGTTGAGTTTATCTTTTAGCAAAGATAACAAGATACACCCAGGAAGAACTGAAATAACCTTCCTCAACCATATCAAGAGTTTAGAACCACCTTCTCATCTTATTCTTCTCTCAGTGTTTCTGTATATTTGTTTTTGTTCTGGTATTATATAAATCATTCCTGAGATTCATTTTGCTAAATTCTTCTTTTTTTTCTTGTCATTTACTTTTTTTGGTCTTTTTGTTTCTTCGTTTTTGTTTATGTACCTTATAAATCTTACTTTTGGGTCTCATTTTGGCTGGGTTTTCTCTTTGTTTCCCTCTATCTCTCTCTCTTTTTTTTCTCCCTTTTTTCCCTTCTTTTTGATGGTGACTTCTGATTGCTCCAAAACTTTCCAGGGTGCACCTTGCCTGGATTGTGGTTGATATATATAGTCATATATCCCCTCAACCACCTCTCACCAAAATGACTAGAAGGAGGCACACCCAACAGAGGAAAAATTCAAAGACTGTGTCCTCTGCCACAAAACTATTAGATATGGACATAAACAGTATGTCGAAAAGGGAACTGAAGGTAACAATTATCCAGGCAATGGCTAAGTTGGAGAAGACTATTAGTAAAAACAAAGAATCTCTAAGGGCAGAAATGAGAGCCAATCTGGCAGAAGTTAAAAATGCTATCAATGAGATCCAGTCTAATCTAAATACTCTAACAGCTACAGTAATCAAGACAGAAGATTGAATTAGTGATCTACAAGACAAACTGAGAGAAAAGAAGGATCAGGAGGAGGCCTGTAACAAGCACCTTAGAAGGCATGAAAACAGAATTAGGGAAATAAATGAAGCCACAAAATGTTCCAAGCTCAGAATTATTGGAATCCCTGAGGGGGTGGAGAAAGAGAGAAGACTAGAAGATATAGTCTAACATATTCCGGATGAAAATTTTCCCAGTCTGGGGAATGGAACAAGTGTTCATGTCCTAGAGGCAGAAAGGATACCCCCAAGATCAACAAGTCTAGAAAGACATCCAGTTAATTGGGAAATTCATGAATTAATACCTAATTGGGAAATTCACAAATCATAATTTCAGACAAGAGATCTTAAGGGCACCTGGAAGGAAAAGATTCTTTATGTACAGAGGAAAGACCATCAGAATACCATCAGACCCATCCACAGAAACCTGGCAAGCCAGAAAGGTCTGGCAAGATGTATTCAGGGCACTAAATGAGAAGAATATGCAGTCAAGAATAATTTATCCAGCAAGACTGACATTGAAAATGGATGGAGAGATAAAGAGCTTTCCAAGATTGGCAAGGTTTAAAAGAGTATGTGAACACCAAGCTAGCCCTGCAAGAAGTATTAAGGGGGGGTTCTATAAAAGAAGAAAGAACCCAAGAGTGACATAGAACAGAAATTTACAGAGACAATCTATAGAAACAAAGACTTTACAGGCAACACGATGTCAATAAAAACATATCTTTCAATAATCACACTCAATGTGAATGGCCTAAATACTCCCATAAAATGGCACAGGGTTGCAGATTGGGTAAAATGACAGGACCCAAGCATATGCTGTCCACAAGACACCCATTTTGAACCTGAAGTTACATTCATACTGAAAGCGAAAGGATGGAGAACCATCTTTCATGTCAATGGCCTTCAAAAGAAAACTGGGGTAGGGATTCTCATATCAGATAAATTAGATTTTAACCTAAAGACTGTAGTCAGAGATACAGAAGGACACTACATCATTCGTAAAGGGTATATCCGCCAAGAAGATCTAATAATTGTAAATATTTATGCCACCAATATGGAAGCAGCCAACTACATAAGCCAACTGTTGACCAAAATAAAGAGACATATTGATGGTAATACATTAATTGTAGGAAACCTCAACACTCCACTCTCAGCAATAGACAGATCATCTAAGCAGAAAATCAGCAAAGAAACAAAAGTTTGGAATGACACCCTGGACCAGATGGACCTCATAGACACATACAGAACATACCACCCTAAAACAACAGAATATTCATTCTTCTTGAATGATCATGGAACTTTCTCCAGAAACATCATGTATTGGGTCCCAAATCAGGGCTCAACCAAAAGGAAAAGACTGAGATTATTCCCTTTGTGTTCTCAGACCACAATGCTTTGAAACTGGAACTCAACCAGAAGAAAAAGTTTGGAAGGAATCCAAACACCTGGAAGGTAAAGACCATCCTGCTCAATGATGTTTGGATCAGTGGGGAGGAGTCAAGATGGCGGAGAAGTAGCAGGATAAGGCTACATCAGGTAGCAGGAGATCAGCTAGATAGCTTATCTAAACATCGCAAAAACTTACAAATCCAATGGGAGATTGAAGAGAAGAAGAACAGCAATTCCAGAAACAGAAAATCAATCACTTTCTGAAAGGTAGGACTGGCAGAGAAGTGAATCCAAATTGACAGAAAGACTGTGGGGGGAGGGGCTGGCTCCCGGCACACGGCAGAGCAACAGAGCACAAAATCGGGACTTTTAAAAGTCTCTTCCGCTGAGGGACATCGTTCCAGAGGCTAAACTGGTGTGAAGCCCATGCGGGGTCAGTGTGGCCCCAGGTCCCACAGGGTCACAGAAGGATTGGGGGTGTCTGAGTGTTGCAGAGCTTGCAGGTATTAGAACGGGAAAGCCGGCTACAGAGACAGAGCCGAGGAGTGAGCTCTCAGCTCGGGGTTACCTTGAACCGGTCACAGCCTGGGTGAGCTCAGAGCGCGGCCAGAGGCCAGGGAGACGGGAGTTATTGGGGGCTATTCTCTGAGGGTGCACTGAGGAGTGGGGCCCCAAGCTCTCGGATCCTCTGGGCTGGAGACTGGGAGGCAGCCATTTTCATTCCCGTCCTCCAGAACTCTACGGAAAGTGTTCAGGGAACAAAAGCTCCTGAAAGCAAACCCAAGCGGATTACTCAGCCCAGCCCCTGGTAAGGGCGGTGCAATTCCGCCTGGGGCAAAGACACTTGAGAATCACTACAACAGACCCCTCCCCCAGGAAACCAACAAGAAATCCAGCCTGGACCAAGTTCATCTACCAAGGAGTGCAGGTCCAATACCAAGGAGAGCAGCGGAATTCCAGAGGAGGAGAAAACAAAACACTAAACTCATGGCTTTCTCCCCATGATTCATTAGTCTTGCAGTTATTTTATTTTGTTTTTTTTTAAATTTTTTTTCTTCTTCTGCTAAATTTTTAAACTTTTACCCTTTCCTTTTTAAACGTTTTTTAACTAGTTCATCTAATATATATATATATATATTTTTTTTTCTTTTTTATATTTTTTCTTTATTCGTTTTCTTTTTTTTTTTCTGAACCTCTTTTTATCCCCTTTCTCCCCGCCCCCATGATTTGGGGTCTCTTCTGATTTGATTAAAGCATATTTTCCTGGGGTCTCTGCCACTGTTTTAGTATTTTACTTGCTCCTTCATATACTCTTATCTGGACAAAATGACAAGGAAGAAAGATTCACCACGAAAAAAATAACAAGAGGCAGTACCAAAGGCTAGGAACCTAATCAATATAGACATTGGTAATATGTCAGATCTAGAGTTCAGAATGACGATTCTCAAGGTTCTAGCTGGGTTCGAAAAAGGCATGGAAGATATTAGAGAAACCCTCTCAGGAGACATAAAAGCCCTTTCTGGAGAAATAAAAGAACTAAAATCTAACCAAGTTGAAATCAAAAAAGCTATTAATGAGGTGCAATCAAAAATGGAGGTTCTCACTGCTAGTATAAATGAGGCAGAAGAAAGAATTAGCAATATAGAAGACCAAATGACAGAATAAAGAAGCTGAGCAAAAGAGGAACAAACAGCTACTGGACCACGAGGGGAGAATTCGAGAGATAAGTGACACCATAAGACGAAACAACAATAGAATAATTGGGATTCCAGAAGAAAAAGAAAGAGAGAGGGGAGCAGAAGGTATATTGAAGAGAATTATCGGAAAGAATTTCCCCAATATGGCAAAGGGAACAAGCATCAAAATCCAGGACGTGCAGAGAACCCCCCCTCAAAATCAATAAGAATAGGTCCACACCCTGTCACCTAATAGTAAAATTTACAAGTCTTAGTGACAAAGAGAAAATCCTGAAAGTAGCCCGGGAAAAGAAGTATGTAACGTACAATGGTAAAAATATTAGATTGGCAGCACACTTATCCACAGAGACATGGCAGGCCAGAAAGAGCTGTCATGATATATTCAGAGCACTAAACGAGAAAAACATGCAGTCAAGAAAACTATATCCAGCTCGGCTATCATTGAAAATAAAAGCAGAGATAAAAAGCTTCCAGGACAAACAAAAACTGAAAGAATTTGCAAACACCAAAGAAGTTCTACAGGAAATATTGAAAGGGGTCCTCTAAGCAAAGAGAGAGCCTAAAAGTAGTAGATCAGAAAGGAACAGAGACAATATACAGTAACAGTCACCTTACAGACAATACAATGGCACTAAATTCATATCTCTCAATAGTTACCCTGAATGTTAATGGGCTAAATGCCCCAATCAAAAGACACAGGATATCAGAATGGATAAAAAACAGAACCCATCTATGCCGTGCCTACAAGTTTTGACCCAAAGATACCTCCAGATTTAAAGTGAGGGGGTGGAAAAGAATTTACCATGCTAATGGAGATCAGAAGAAAGCAGGAGTGGCAATCCTTATATCAGATCAATTAGATTTTAAGCCAAAGACTATAATAAGAGATGAGGAAGGACACTATATCATACTCAAAGAATCTGTCCAACAAGAAGATCTAAGAATTATAAATATCTATGCCCCCAACGTGGGAGCAGGCAACTACATGAACCAATTAATAACAAAATCAAAGAAACACATCAACAATAATACAATCATAGTAGGGGACTTTAACACTCCCCTCACTGAAATGGACAGTTCATCCAAGCAAAAGATAAACAAGGAAATAAAGGCCTTAAATGACACACTGGATCAGATGGACATCACAGATATACTCAGAACATTTCATCCCAAAGCAACAGAATACACATTCTTCTCCAGTGCACATGGAACATTCTCTAGAATAGATCACATCCTGGGTCACAAAACAGGTCTCAACCGGTATCAAAAGATTGAGATCATTCCCTGCATATTTTCAGACCACAATGCTCTGAAGCTAGAACTCAATCACAAGAGGATATTTGAAAAGAACCCAAATACATGGAGACTAAACAGCATCCTTTTAAAGAATGAATGGGTCAACCAGGAAATAAAAGAAGAATTGAAAAAATTCATGGAAAAAAATGATAATGAAACCACAATGGTACAAAATCTGTGGGACACAGCAAAGGCAGTCCTGAGAGGAAAATATATAGCGGTCCAAGCATTTCTCAAGAAAAAAGGAAGGTCTCAAGTACACAACCTAACCCTACACCTAAAGGAGCTGGAGAAAGAACAAGAAAGAAACCCTAAACCCAGCAGGAGAAGAAATCATAAAGATCAGAGCAGAAATCAATGAAATAGAAACCAAAAAAAAAAAATAAATAGAACAAATCAATGAAACTAGGAGCTGGTTCTTTGAAAGAATTACTAAGATTGATAAACCCCTGGCCAGGCTTATCAAAAAGAAAAGAGAAATGACCCAACTAAATAAAATCATGAATAAATTAAGAGAGATCACAACACCAAAGAAATACAATTATAATAACATATTATGAGCAACTCTACGCCAACAAATTTGACAATCTGGAAGAAATGGATGCATTCCTAGAGACATATAAACTACCACAACTGAACCAGGAAGAAATAGAAAACCTGAACAGACCCATGACCAGTAAGGAGATTGAAACAGCCATCAAAAATCTCCAAACAAACTAAAGCCCAGGGCCAGACGGCTTCCCAGGGGAATTCTACCAAACGTTTAAAGAGGAGCTAATTCCTATTCTCCTGAAACTGTTCCAAAAAATAGAAATGGAAGGAAAACTTCCAAACTCATTTTATGAGACCAGAATCACCTTGATCCCAAAACCATACAAGGATCCCATCAAAAAAGAGAACTACAGACCAATATCCTTGATGAACACAGATGCGAAAATTCTCACCAAAATATGAGCCAATAGGATTCAACAGTACATTAAAAGGATTATTCACCACGACCAAGGGGGGTTTATTCCAGCGCTGTGAGGTTGGTTCAAAATCTGCAAATCAATCAATGTGATACAATATATTAATAAAAGAAATTACAAGAACCATATGACACTCTCAATAGACGCTGAAAAAGCATTGGACAAAGTACAGCATCCCTTCCTGATCAAAACTCTGCAAAGTGTAGAGATAGAGGGCACATACCTCAATATTATCAAAGCCATTTATGAAAAACCCACCGCAAATATCATTCTCAATGGAGAAAAACTGAAAGCTTTTCCGCTAAGGTCAGGAACACGGCAGGGATGTCCATTATCACCACTGCTATTCCACATAGTACTAGAAGTCCTAGCCTCAGCAATCACACAACAAAAGGAAATTAAAGGCATCCAAATCGGCAAAGAAGAAGTCAATCTATCACTCTTTGCAGATGATATGATACTATATGTGGAAAACCCAAAATACTTCACTCCAAAACTGCTAGAACTTGTACAGGAATTCAGTAAAGTGTCAGGATATAAAATCAATGCACAGAAATCAGTTGCATTTCTCTACACCAACAACAAGGCAGAAGAAAGAGAAATTAAGGAGTCAATCCCATTTACAATTGCACCCCAAACCATAAGATACCTAGGAACAAACCTAACCAAAGAGGCTAAGAATCTATACTCAGAAAACTATAAAGTACTCATGAAAGAAATTGAGGAAGACACAAAGAAATGGAAAAATGTTCCATGCTTTTGGATTGGAAGAACAAATATTGTGAAAATGTCTATGCTACCTAAAGCAAGCTACAGATTTAATGCAATTCCTATCAAAATACCATCCATTGTTTTCAAAGAAATGGAACAAATAACCCTAAAATTTATATGGATCCAGAAAAGACCTCGAATAGCCAAAGGAATATTGAAAAAGAAAGCCAACGTTGGTGGCATCACAATTCCGGACTTCAAGCTCTATTACAAAGCTGTCATCATCAAGACAGCATGGTACTGGCACAAAAACAGACACATAGATCAATGTAACAGAATAGAGATTCCAGAAGTAGACCCCCAACTCTATAGTCAACTAATCTTCGACAAAGCAGAAAGAATGTCCAATGGAAAAAAGACAGCCTCTTCAATAAATGGTGTTGGGTAAATTGGACAGCCACATGCAGAAATATGAAATTGGACCATTTCCTTACATCACACTCAAAAATAGACTCAAAATGGATGAAGGACCTCAATGTGAGGAAGGAATCCATCAAAATCCTTGAGGAGAACACAGGCAGCAACCTCTTCGACCTCAGCTGCAGCAACATCTTCCTAGGAACATCGCCAAAGCCAAGGGAAGCAAGGGCAAAAATGAACTATTGGGATTTCATCAAGATGAAAAGCTTTTGCACAGCAAAGGAAACAGTTAACAAAATCAAAAGACAACTGACAGAATGGGAGAAGATATTTGCAAACGACATCAGATAAAGGACTAGTGTCCAGAATCTATAAAGAACTTAGCAAACTCAACACCCAAAGAACAAATAATCCAATCAAGAAATGGGCAGAAGACATGAACAGACATTTCTGCAAAGAAGACATCCAGATGGCCAACAGACACATGAAAAAGTGCTCCACATCACTCGGCATCAGGGAAATACAAATGAAAACCACAATGAGATATCACCTCACACCAGTCAGAGTGGCTACAATTAACAAGTCAGGAAATGACAGATGCTGGTGAGGATGCGGAGAAAGGGGAACCCTCCTACACTGCTGGTGGGAATGCAAGCTGGTGCAACCACTCTGGAAAACAGCTTGGAGGTTTCTCAAAGTGTTGAAAATAGAACTATCCTACGACCCAGCAATTGCACTACTGGGTATTTACCCTAAAGATACCAATGTAGTGATCCAAAGGGGTACATGCACCCAAATGTTTATAGCAGCAATGTCTACAATAGCCAAACTATGGAAAGAACCTAGATGTCTGTCAACAGATGAACGGATAAAGAAGATGTGGTATATATACACAATGTAATACTATGCAGCCATCAAAAGAAACGAAATCTTGCCATTTGCGATGACGTGGATGGAACTAGAGGGTATTATGCTTAGCGAAATAAGTCAATTGGAGAAAGACAACTATCATATGATCTCCCTGATATGAGGAAGTGGAGATGCAACATGGAGGGTTAAGGGGGTAGAAGAATGAATGAAACAAGATGGGATTGGGAGGGAGACAAACCATAAGTGACTCTTAATCTCACAAAACAAACTGAGGGTTGCTGGAGGGAGGAGGTGTGGGAGAGGGGGATGGGGTTATGGACATTGGGGAGGGTATGTGCTATGGTAAATGCTGTGAAGTGTGTAAACCTGGCAATTCACAGACCTGTACCCCTGGGGATAAAAATACATTATATGTTTAAAAAAATTAAAAAATAATTAAAATTTAAAATTAAAAAAAATGTTTGTATCAGCCAGGAAATCGAAGAACTTAAACAATTCATGGAAACCAATGAGAATATAGACACATCAGTCCAAAAACTATGGGATATGGCAAAGGCAGTCCTATGGGGGAAATATATAACCATCCAAGCCACACTTAAAAAAATTGAAAAATCCCAAATACACAACTCTCTTTACACCCTAAAGAATCGGAAAATCAACAATAGATTAAGCCAACCCCTTGCACAAGAAAGGAAAGAATCAAGGTTAGAGCACAGATCAATGAGTTAGAAACCAGAGATACAGTAGAACACATCAAGGAAATTAGAACCAGGTTCTTTGAAAGAATCAATAAGATCGGTAAGTCATTGGTTAAACTAATCCAAAAGAAAAGCAAAATGAGGGGCGCCTGGGTGGCTCAGTGGGTTAAAGCCTCTGCCTTCGGCTTGGGTCATCATCCCAGGGTCCTGGGATCGAGCCCCGCATCGTGCTCTCCGCTCAGCAGGGAGCCTGCTTCCTCCTCTCTCTCTGCCTGCTTCTCTGCCTGCTTGTGATCTCTGTCTGTCAAATAAATAAATAAAATCTTAAAAAAAAAGAAAGAAAAGCGAAATGACCCAGATTAATAAAATTATGAATGAAAGGGGAAAGGTCATGACTAACATAAGGAAATAGAAACAATCATCAGAAATTATTATCAACAGCTATATGTCAATAAATTAAGCAATCTAGAAGAAATGGATGCTTTCCTAGAAACCTATAAACCTCTAAGACTGGAACAAGAAGAAATTGACAACCTGTATAAACCAACATCTAATAACAAGACTGAAGCAGTTATCAAAAACTTCCCCCAAAAACAAGAGCCCAGAACCTTATGGATTTCCTATAGAATTCTACCAAACATTCAAAGAAGAAAGAATAGCTATTCTCCTGAAGCTGTTTCAAAAAATAGAAACAGAAGGAAAACTTCCAGAGTCTTTCTATGAAGCCAGCATTACCCTGATCCCTGAACCAGACAAAGACCCCATCAAAAAGGAGAATTTCAGACCAATATCCCTGATGAATATGGATGCCAAGATTCTCAAGAGGATCCTAGCTAATAGGATCCAACAGTACTTTAAAAAGATTATCCACTATAACCAGGTGCGATTTATTCCTGGGATGCAAAGGTAGTTCGACATTCACAAATCAATCATTGTGATAGAACAAACCAAAAAGAGAAGAGAGAAGAACCACATGTTCCTCTCAATTGATAAGGAAAAAGCACTTGACAAAATACAGCATCTGTTCCTGATTAAAACACATCAAAATATAGGGACAGAACAAACATTCCTCACTTCGTAGAATCTGCCTATGAAAAACCCACGGCAAATATGATTCTCAGTGGGGAAAAGCTGAAGCCTCCCCTTTGAGATCAGGAACACAAGGTTGCCCACTCTTGCCACTGTTGTTCAACACAGTACTAGAAGTCCTAGCAACAGCAATCAGATAACAAAAAGAAATAAAAGGTATTCAAATTGGCAAAGAAGAAGTCAAACCCTCTTTCTCTTCACAGATGACATGATACTTTATGGAGAACCCAAAAGACTCCACCCCCAAACTACTAGAACTCATACAGCAATTCAGTAATGTGGCAGAATTAAAAAAAAATCAATGCACAGAAATCAGTTGCTTTCTTATACACTAATAATGAAAACATAGAAAGGGAAATTAGAGACTTGATTGCATTTACTATAGCACCAAGAACCATAGGGTAACTTGGAATAAAGCTAACTAAAGAGGTAAAGGATCTGTCCTCGAGGAACTACAAACCACTCATGAAAGAAATCAAAGAAGACACAAAAAGATAGAAAAGCTTTCCATGCTCATGGATTGGAAGAATAAACATTGTTGAAATGTCTATACTGCCCACAGCAATCTATACTTCCAGAGCCATCCCTATCAAAATTCCAACGGCATTTTTCAAAGTGCTGGAACAAACAATCCTAAAATTTGAGTGGAACCAGAAAGGACCCTGAATTGCTAAGGAAATGTTGAAAAAGAAAAAGAAAGCTGGGGGTATTACGTTGCCGGATTTCAAGTTTTACTACAAAGTGGTGATCAACAAAACAGTGTGGTACTGGCACAAAATCAGACATATAGACCAGTGGAACAGAGTAGAACATCCACATATGGATCTGCAACTCTATGGTCAAATAATCTTCAACAAAGCAGGAAAAAATATTCAGTGGAAAAAAAGACAGTCTCTTCAATAAATGGTGCTGGAAAAATTGAGCAGCTATGTATTGAAGAGTGAAACTCGACCATTCTCTTATACCATACACAAAGACAAACTTGAAATGGATGAAAGACCTCAATGTGAAGCAGGAATCTATCAAAATCCTAGAGGATAATGGAGGCAGTAACCTCTTTGACATCTGCCACTGCAACTTCTTTCAAGACACGTCTCCAAAGGCAAGGGAAACAAAAGCAAAAATGAACTTTTGGGACTTCATGAAGATTAAAAAAAAAAAAAGACCTTTTGCACAGCAAAGGAAACAGTCAACAAAACAAAGAGGCAATCTACAAAATGGGAGAAGGTATTTTCAAATGACAATACAAAGTACTGATATCCAAGATCTATAAGAACTCCTCAAACCCAACACTCAAAAATCAGCCAATCAAATGGGAAGAAGACATGTACAGACACTTCTCCAAAGAAGACATAAAAATGGCTAACAGACACATGAAAAAATGTTCATCATCATAGCCATCACGGAGATTCAAATCAAAACCACACTGAGATACCACCTTATGCCAGTTAGAATGTCCAAAATTAACAAGACAAGAAACAACAAGTATTGGATAGGATGTGGAGAAAGGGGACCCTCTTACACTGTTGGTGGGAATGCAAGTTGGTGCAGCCACTTTGGGAATGCAAGTTGGTGCAGCCACTTATGAAGTTAAAAATAGAGCTTCCTATGACTCTGCAATTGCATTACTGGGTATTTACCCCAAAGATACAGATGTAGTGTAAAGAAGGGTCATATGTACCCCTATGTTCATAGCAGCAATGGGTACAACTGTCAAACTGTGGAAAGAGCTGAGATGTCCTTCAGCAGACGAATGGATAAAGACACGGTCCATTTATACAATGGAATATTACACCTCCATCAGAAAGGATGAATACCCAACTTTTGTATGAACATGGATGGGACTCGAGGAAATTATGCTGAGTGAAGTAAATAAAGCAGAGAAAGTCATTTATCATATGGTTGCGCTTACTTGTGCAGGATAAGGAATAAGAAGGAGGACGTTAGGAGAAGGAAAGGAAGAGTGAATTGGGGGAAATTGGAGGGAGAGATGAACCATGAGAGACTGGACACTCTGAGAAACAAACTGAGGGTTTTGGAAGGGAGGGGACTGGGGGATTGGGTGAGCCTGGTAGTGGGTATTAAGGAGGTCATGTATTGAATGGAGCACTGGGTGTGGTGCATAAACAATGTATCTTGGAACACTGAAAAAATAAAATTAAATTAAAAAAAACTTGTTAACATAATAGTTGGAAAGTGCATTCTCTCTCTCTCTTTTTTTTTCCTTTTTGCTATCTGGCAGTCTGTATAGTGTTAGTGCTATTTCCCTCTTAACTGTGTTGAAGAATTCACAGATGAAGTTATCTAGACAAGAATATTCTTTGTGGGAAGGATTATAATTATGTATACACTTTATTTAATACAATGCTTCCCAAACATTAATGTGTATGTGAATTACATGGGGATCATGTTAGAATTCAGATCCTGTTTCAGTAGGCTTGCGTGAGACCTGGGATTGCCTTTCTAACAAGATTCCAAGATCAATGTTGCAGATGCAGGATCGTCACTTAAATAGTAATATTTTATTGTATATGACAATTCAAAATTTTTGTTTGTTTTTTTGTGTCAATTTCCCATCTATGTATTTCTAGGAATGTTTCCATTTCATGTACTCTGTTAATTCTTTGGCATGAAAGCTGTAAAAAGAGTAATAGAGCTACTTTATGTACATTGAATTTCTAGTGGTATCCACCTTTTCATTTCTGATACTGTATTTGTGGGTTTAAAAAAAACTGGCCAAAGTCAATAATTTTTGCTTTGAAATAATATAATTTAGGGTTTGTATTATATCCCTTTGTTTGCTTCCTATTTCATTAACTTCTGCATTTATTTTCTTTTTTCTTTTTTTTTCATTTATTTATTTTCAGCATAACAGTATCATTATTTTTTCACCACACCCAGTGCTCCATGCCACCACCTAGTACCCTGACCTCCCACTCCCCGCCCCTTCAAAACCCTCAGATTGTTTTTCAGAGTCCATAGTCTTTCATGGTTCACCTCCCCTTCCAATTTCCCCCAACTCCCTTCTCCTCTCTAACTCCCCATGTCCTCCATGCTTTTTGTTATGCTCCACAAATAAGTGAAACCATATGATAATTGACTCTCTCTGCTTGACTTATTTCACTCAGCATAATCTCTTCCAGTCCCGTCCATGTTGCTACAAGAGTTGGGTATTCGTCCTTTCTGATGGAGGCATAATACTCCATAGTGTATATGGACCACATCTTCCTTATCCATTCGTCTGTTGAAGGACATCTTGGTTCTTTCCACAGTTCGGCAACTGTGGCCATTGCTGCTATAAACATTGGGGTACAGATGGCCCTTCTTTTCACGACATCTGTATCTTTGGGGTAAATACCCAGGAGTGCAATGGCAGGGTCATAGGGAAGTTCTATTTTTAATTTCTTGAGGAATCTCCACACTGTTCTCCAAAGTGGCTGCACCAACTTGCATTCCCACCAACAGTGTAAGAGGGTTCCCCTTTCTCCATATCCTCTCCAACACATGTTGTTTCCTGTCTTGCTAATTTTGGCCATTCTAACTGGTGTAAGGTGATATCTCAATGTAGTTTTAATTTGAATCTCCCTGATGGCTAGTGATGATGAACATTTTTTCATGTGTCTGATAGCCATTTGTATGTCTTTATTGGAAAAGTGTCTGTCCATAACTTCTGCCCATTTTGATATGATCGTCTGTTTTGTGTGTGTTGAGTTTGAGGAGTTCATTATAGATCCTGGATATCAACCTTTTGTCTGTACTGTCATTTGCAAATATCTTCTCCCATTCTGTGGGTTGCCTCTTTGTTTTGTTGACTGTTTCCTTTGTTGTGCAGAAGCTTTTGATTTTGATGAAGTCTCTTCAATAAATGGTGCTGGGAAAACTGGGCAGCTATATGTAGAAGAATGAAACTCGACCATTCTCTTACACCGTACACAAAGATAAACTCAAAATGGGTAAAAGACCTCAATGTGAGACAGGAATACATCAGAATCCTAGAGGAGAACATAGGCAGTAATCTCTTCGATATCAGCCACAGCAACTTCTTTCAAGATATGTCTCCAAAGGCAAAGAAAACAAAAGCGAAGATCTTTTTTCTTTTTTTAATTTAAATTCAATCAGCCAAGGTATTGTACATCATTAGTTTTTGGTATAATGTTCAATGACTCATTATTTCAGTATAACACCCAGTGCTCATCATATCACATACCCTCTTTAATGTCAAACCCAGTTGCCCCATCCCCCACCCACCTCCCTTCCTGCAACCCTCAGTTTGTTTCTCAGAGTCAAGTGTCTCATATGGTTTGTCTCCCTCCCTGATTTCTTCCCATTCAGTTTTTCCTCCCTACCCTATTGTCATCTGCTCTATTCCTTATGTTCCACATATGAATGAAACCATATAACTGTGAAGTTATTTTATTATTTTCTTTTGTTATTTATTTTGTATTTTTAAATTTTTTAGAGGAAGGGGAGGGGCAGAGACAAAGAGAGAGGGAGAGAGAGAAAATCTCAAGCAGGCTCCATACCCAGCATGGAGCATGATGAAGGGCTCAATTTCTTTTTTTTTTTTTTTAAGATTTTATTTATTTATTTGACAGACAGAGATCACAAGTAGGCAGAGAGGCAGGCAGAGAGAGAGAGAGAGAGAGAGAGGGAAGCAGGCTTCCTGCGGAGCAGGGAGCCCGATGCGGGGCTCGATCCCAGGACCCTGAGATCATGACCCGAGCCGAAGGCAGCAGCCCAAACCACTGAGCCACCCAGGCGCCCCTGAAGGGCTCAATTTCAAAACGCTGAGATCATGACCTGAGTCAAAAATCAGGAGTTGGATGCTTAACCAACTGAGCCACCTGAGTGCCCCTATATTTATTTTGTATTCAATTTGCTGTTCTTTTAGTAAATTCTTCAAATTAATGCTTACATCATTGATTTTCAACCTTTCTTCTTCCCTCTTAAATATATCAGAAGCTATGAAACCTAACCTAAATACAAGTTGAACTGCATGTCACAAGTTTTCTAAACCTATTTTCATTATTAGTTCAAAATATTTTCAAATTCTCATTGTGATTTTTTTATATCTTCTCCCCAGCTTTACTAAAGTGGCAACTAAATCTATAATATATAAAGCAGACACCTAATTATTTGATATATGTATACTTTATTATGTTATGTTAGTCACCATACAGTATGTCATTCATTTTTGATGTAGTGTTCCAAGAATCACAGTTTGCATATAACACCCAGTGCTCCATGCAATATGTGACCTCCTTAATACCCATCAGAGGGTAACCCATTCCCCCACCTCCCCTCTCCTCTAAAACCCTCAGCTTGTTTCCCAGACTCCATATTCTCTTATGGCATTGCTAAAAGATTCAGATAATCAGTTTAATTAATGTGTCTATCACTTTGCATAGCTACCTTTCTTTTTATGAGAAAAATTAAGATTTACTCTCAGGAAATTTTATTTATAAAATATAGTATTAGTTTACAATGTTTCTTGCCTTAAAATCCAATATATATATATATATATTTATATTATATACATACATATATATTATAGACATACATACATATATGACACATATATATTTATATGTAAGGCTAAGCCAGGTTTTTTTTAAATCAGTTTTTATGCCATATTTTTCCATCCCTTTGCTTTCAATATTTCTGTAATGCCTTAATCTCTTTGATACTTAAAACTGGAGAATTTATTTTATTTTGTTCATATTTTCTAATTTTTCTCTGTGGGATGTTCAGTCTACTAGAATCTGGAGAGACTGCTAAAAACAGCAGGCTAATTTTGATGCTTTCCATAAGACATATTTTCCATAATAATTTCTGCCATAGTAAAACAAGAAATAATGGGGATTTGAGAAGAGGCCCTTTGAATCAAAAGCCCCATCTATAGATTAATGCAGAAAATAGTTGGACCTCAGTGACCTCTATTCTTTCTAGTATTCAGCTAGTCAACATATTTGAAATGATTTGAAGTTTAAAAAAGTTATTTCATCTAGCACTTAGAACAGTGCCTGACAAACAGTAATTACTATATAAGCATTTGTTATTATTATTGACTATTCTAGTCTATGACCTAATTTTTGATAAAATATATACAATTCACATGGACAAAATATCTGTGACAATGAATCCTGTTTCAGGATTTCTTGGTGCATTGAATCAATATGAAATATTTATTACTCACTATGTACATAAAAAATGTTTTGACAAAAAGTTATGTTAAACAATCTTAATTTAAAATCATGTAGGATAACCCCTGACTCCAAAAGACTTAAAATGTACCTGTTAAGGAAATACACACACACACACACACACACACACACACACACAATTACACATTAGTTGTTTAAATATCTTACTAGTCTACTAAACTTTGAGGGAAAGAATTCTGTCTTATTTATTCATGTCTCATCTATGAAGCTTAGTACACATATCTGTATGTAGCCAACTCTCATGATTATGGAGTTAAAATAAGCTTACAAAGTATCATATACTAAAGTCTAGAAAATTATAGCAACAAAAAGCATCACCTTGTTTGAGTGATGAATAGGTAAGTTAGTGAACAGAAGTAAAAACAAATGAGTGAACTAATTTTTTAAAGAAGTGTACGGATAAAGAAGGTATATGTATACACACACACACATAATGGAATATTATTATTCAGCCATTAAAAAATAGTGAAATTTTGCCATTTACAAGGACATGGATGGAGCTAGAGAGAATTACATGAAGCAAAATAAGTCAGTCGAAGAAAGACAAATACAATATGATTTCTCTCATATGTAGAATTTAAGAGACAAAACAAAAGATCAAAGAGGAAACTGGAAGAGGCAAACTAAGAAATGAACTCTTAACTATATAGAACATACTGGTTACCAGAGGGGAGGAGGGTTGGGGGAGAGGTAAAAGAGATGATGGAGATTAAGTAGTAGCATTTGCTGTGAAGAGAAACAGGTTTTGTATGGAAATGTTGAATCACTACATTGTATACTTGAAACTAATATTACACTGTACATTAACTAATGGGAACTTAAATAAATACTTTTTAAAAAGAAAAAAAAACTGCAACCAAGAAAAAAATGAAATTATCAACTCACAAAAAATTAAAGAAATGTATTACTTAGATAAAGGGAGAAGTAAGTACGGTAGTAAATTCTAGGTAGAGAGTACAGTATAATAAAAATAAAAGAGGTGGAATTGCACATGAAACATTTAAAGATAAATGAGTAAAACTTCTTAGGGGTAATATAGGGGTCAAACAGAACAGAAGGATAATAGATAATTACAGGCTAAGGACGGTTGTGAATGATAACAATTTTAGACTATTTGGTGGATAATAGTAAGAATTTGAAGTTTTCTCTTCAGCTTAATAGTTATTTCAGAATAATGCAGCAATAGTGGTACATTCTAATTGAGTAGAAAAGAGATTTGAGTCAACAAATCAATTGCATAGCTATACAAATATTCTATCTGTGTATAATAAAATATAGACCTGAATTTCAGTGTTGGCATTGGAAATGGTAAAGAGACTGGTTATATAGGTGTTATTGAAAATAAATTTACAGGGTTTGATAAATAAATACATATGAGAATGTATGGAGAAAATCACAACAAAATCATGTCTTACCTGTTCAGAGAAATGTTTCAGTAATGTGATATATTTAATGAGGTGGCTTTTCAAACTGGAAAATTCTGCCATACCATCAAATGGAGGCCTGCCAGGGAAGGATTAACAAAAGGGCCAATCAATTTCATTTTCATTGAATGTCACAGTTTTATACTTTAGGAAACTGGAAATTATAATCTCCAATATACAGAGCTTTAGATCACTCTGAAAATCTGCAAAGGGTAAGCTAAATTCTAGACATCATAAAGTTATACAAAATAACAGAAAACTTATATGGAAGTTGATCAGTGTAATACATCTATGATCTCAGTAAACTGTTAGGATTGTAGGTCCACAGTTTACAATCCCTGTTTTCAAGTTATTATAAAAAGGTGGAAGGCAGACTATGTAATTTCAATTTTTTAATTTCTTTTTCCTTGGCTAACTTACAGTAGAAATGATTACATGAAAAGAACAAAAAAGGAAGAAAAATGTATTAAATATTAATTATGTAATCTACAACTAGATTACCCATTCCTTGAAAAATAAAGATTGGTGGTATCTGGTAATTAATTCTATTTGCCAAAAATTTAAAAAGATTTATTTTACTTAGGACTCTACACCCAGTTGACGAGTTTGGGCTCTATTATTTTTTTTAAAGATTTTATTTATTTATTTGACAGAGAGAAATCACAAGTAGATGGAGAGACAGGCAGAGAGAGAGAGAGAGGGAAGCAGGCTCCCTGCTGAGCAGAGAGCCCGATGCGGGACTCGATCCCAGGACCCCGAGATCATGACCTGAGCCGAAGGCAGCGGCTTAACCCACTGAGCCACCCAGGCGCCCATGGGCTCTATTATATTTTTATCTAATATAGATTTAAGGCTTCTGTGGTTTGGATACCTATAATCACAAGTAATAATTTGAATGAGGTGATAATCTACAGAGTACTGCTGTAAAATAATCACCCACTTCATCTTGTTTTATTACATTTGAAAAATGGGGAACAATTTTCAGAATGTCATTTGTAAAACAAATTAACAAGTATTGCTGTGCTCAAAACACATTTATTCTCATATGAAAAATGAATTTTTAGTTTTAAAGTAGCAATAAAAATTTATAAGACCCCCCCCTTCCTAAGAGATTACAATCTCTGGTGCTTACACAAATGTGCCATTTTCTGGAAGTCTATTTCTAAAGCACATATGAACAAAGTTACTTAGGCATTTTTTCTGTTCTCATCCATTTCTAGACTTTAAAAAAATAAATATACAAGAAAATATTTGGTCAATGTAGAGCCTATTATCTCATCCTACCCTATCTCTTAGTTTTCAACATGAAACATGTTCAATGTATGTTTCCTTAGAAGTAGAGTATTGGGAAGTTATGCTTAGATAAGTGGTCTTGAGTTACTATATTGCTCTCCTCAGTGAATTCTGTCATAAATTCTACCTCAAATCAGTAAGCAAATTAAAATTGTAATGACTAATGGAAATACAATATAATCAGAGAAACCCTTATCAAAAGAATCTAAAATTTCCATTTATTATCATAATTAGGAGATTTTAAAACCCACAGCATTAATAGTAATTCTTAAAATGTTACTTCTTTTACCAATAAAGCAACACTTTAATATGCTCAAACATATATAAATGTATAGTGTTTGTAAAGTCAATCTTTTGTATGTAGTTCAGTTGAGAAAGTTCAAATAACTCACTACAAAGTCCAAACCTTTCAGGAAAATACAAAAAATGAAGAGGAAACTTCTTGTAAAGAGGTCATATAACCACCTTTTCTCCTTTTTGCCATGATGACATACCAAATTAAACTCTTGAATGAACATCAATTCTCAAAAATACTTATTATCTCTATTACCAAGATGACTCACTACATTTATATTCTTATTTTTAATAAAAGAAAATAAGTTTTAGGCCCAAAATCATAGATTTGATTAAGCCAAATCAAATAATAGCTTGAAGCATAATTTGAGAAAAACTCAATATAAAATTTACATTTTAACAGCATCTTCCCCATATTTTGTTTTAGATACACAAAGATGAAGCCAACTTTAGGATAAACCATGAAATAATTTTCTTAGCAACACAATTTTTTAATTTCAGAGAAAAAAGAAGCAATTGCTGCAATTAGCACACTAACCAGATATCTTATAAAAGAAATTTAATTATTCTATAGGAAATCCAATTAGGATAAGCCCCCAAAATTCTTTTTGTGAGCCCCAAACTTCTTAAAACCCATGTTACAGCCTCATAAGAAATGAACCAGATGAGTCTCTGACACAACTTTCCAAAACATATGGTCTTTACTAGGTCTTTGGAAAATCAGAAGTGACTAAAGCTAAGAAATTTAAAAGCACCATGGTGCATTATAGCAACCATGTCCATTGCAAGGTATATTATTGTGTTGTTCATGTGTTTTATTCATAACATTTTACATGTTCAAAGACCGTATTTAGAATATTCAGTAAGTTTATTTAGTATGAATATATTTTATTCAGTTGTCACTAGTTCTTAAGGAAGGACTATGAGAATCTGTAATGTTTAAACTAAAGTTTAAAAAATAGACAAGCAGTGGGGTGCCTGGGTGGCTCAGTGGGTTAAGCCTCTGCCTTTGGCTGAGGTCATGATCTCAGGGTCCTGGGATTGAGTCCCACATCGGGCTCTGTGCTTAGCGGGGAGCCTGCTTCCCCCTGCCTCTGCCTGCCTCCCTGCCTACTGGTGATCTCTCTCTCTCTGTGTCAAATAAATAAATAAAATTAAAAAAAAAATCCAAGCAGTTAGAAAAGAAGGTGCTAAGATGAACCATAAATTTGCCATTTTCAAAACCGATTATATGATGTTATTTTGTATAGATTTTATCATTTCTGAAAGAGAAGTCTAACTGCTTACTACAAAATATTAAGAACTACTTACCATAAAATATTGCAAGAACAATATAAATACTTTTAATCTTATCTGGTTCCACCCATCAGAACAAAGAAGCCCTCAATTTGATGATATAATGAAAATTTGCTAAAGCATGCTTATTAATACTGTAACCATGATGTGAATTTTGTAATGAGACTACTTTAATAAACAAAAAAATCCAATACTGTGAATGATCAATTATCAGTGAAGCAGATTATATTCATTTGGGGGTCTTCGGTTGCCATCACTCAGTCCTGTGGCTATCTTTGTTGTATGCCCATTATTCCTTTCCCTATTTTCCTTAACATGAATTAATTCCAAGAATCTCGATTATTTTCTTTGTTTCAGCTTGTTTCCAGAGAGATAACTGTAAAGAGCTTAGAAGAGAGGGAGTAGCAGGGCTGATGAATTTCCTATACTTTATCTAACATGCAAACTGAAATTTCTTTGAAAAAGCAGGCAAGTCACTTCATCCCTTCTTCATATGGACAAAATGAGTTTATAAATCAAGCATCAATTGAAATGTAAAGAGATGATAAAAATTCAGTAAGAGAACAGTTATCAAAGAGAGAAGAGAAGAGTATTATGACCTCTCATACTTCTCTCACTGGTCATAAAAGGATGCTTCCCTCTCACAATTTAATTTCTCTATCTTAGGGATATAACACTTTCTGATAGCAAAAGCAAAAGCCTAGGACTAAATATCCATGTAATATTTCATTTGTGTGTAAAATATAGAGTTGACTATAGTCTTGATCAAAACAGCAATTAGGAAATTTAAATTTTTTCAAGAAACTAAAATATTATTATGTCCCTTATAGGTTATTATCAAAAGAAGATTAGAAATCATTAGCCTTTGATTTCTAAAGACTCCTCTTAGTAACACAGAATTTTAAAAGTATTACTGATTGGGGCACCTGGGTGGCTCAGTGGGTTAAAGCCTCTGCCTTTGGCTCCGGTCATGATCCCAGGGTCGTGGGATCCAGGCCGCATCGGGCTCTCTGTTCAGCGGGGAGCCTGCTTCCCCCTATCTCTCTGTCTGCCTCTCTGCCTACTTGTGATCTCTCTCTCTCTCTCTGTCAAATAGATTAAAAAAATCTTTTAAAAAAAGTTAAAAAAGTATTACTGATTATGAAAAATCCCTAATATAATTAATACATAAAGAAAAAAAAATCACTATTTTGCTGCTATAAATAGTCCAGATGTGGAATTTTAGAACTTTGGTGTAACTTTTGTATATTCCTAAAGGACTATAAAAACAAAAAAACAAAAAAACAAAAAACAAAAAACAAGTGTTTCTAATGCAGCAGCAGAGTTTGGTCTATAAAGGATGCCCAAAGTGAGTCCTTCGTAAAACAAATACTAATTCTGTAAAATGATTTACTTCTGTAAAAAGTCAGATGATCACATATTGGTTTATTTAAAGGGAATTAGATAAACATTTTTCACCCTAGGGAGATATTCAGAACATCAATAAAAATTTGTAATTGCATTTGAAAGATACTGTGGAAATAAAATCCAATCCATACATAAGTTTTCTGAAGAGGAAGAAAGGGGGAGAAATGCAACTAACTTAAGGTTTTACAGATCACATATTTGGTATTACCTTTCCAGAATGTTTAGTATCATCTTGACCATATTAATCAGTTCAAGAACAGCTGTAAGAATGTTACGAGGAGGTTGTTCATTAGTGCCATGTAGAGAACGGGCCCTTCTTCTTTCCGATATCATGACAAGAACACGATCAATAGCATGCTCAAGATGTTCACTTTGTTTTCTGAATCTGGTAGGCATCTTTTTGTCATTCTGAAATTAAAGTGGGAGTTTGGGGAAAGAAATGAGGCAGCACTTATCTAACATACTATAAATATGGAGTAGGTTCAATAGCAATACCATTTAGCCAAAGTAACATAAGAGGGATATAAAATTACCATCAAACACTTTCCATTCTTTACATATTGCTTTTGGTAATCTAATGCCATTCATGGTAGTAGTTACATAAAGGACATGAAAGGAATACGGTTCAGGCATATGAATACTGAGGCATATACTTTTATAATATGACAATAACTGCTTACCAACAATTAGCACATGTTAAACTCTTGTTTAAACAATTAGTATACCTAACTCATTTACTTATTAGAGTATAATCTACTGAGGGAAGACTCCATATTACTTTGTATTCTGGACAGGATTGGATATAGAACGAAGAGACAGGAAAGGAGATCCTTACTTTTCATTTATTTCAGAGCCTTGAAAACTATGTATAGCCCATTCTAAGAGCTGATAATTTAAATATACAGGAACCACAAGAATATTAATTGGGCACTGGTATTTCAATGTACTACTTCAAGTGACTTCAAGACACTTGTTTCATATACATGTATTTTCTTTGCATGAACATGTATACACACACTCCCACTCTTTATGCTTTTGTCCAGGGCCTCATCAAATGGTTATCAGAAATAACCACAGGGTTGTGATAATGGCTTCATGCAACCTCCTTTTTGGAAGAAGTTACTCTATCTTCCTGGTTTAATGGTCAGTGAATAATCTGTGATTTACTAAGTAGTGAAGAAATCTACTAAAAAAAGACCTGCCCTTTTTAGTTTATGAAATCCTGAGGTACAAGGAATTTTATTTAATTATGTAAGAAAAGTATTTATGATTATTTTTATCCTAGGTCCAATAAGATATGTGAAAAGATCATATTAAAAGGACTTCTATGAAACCAGAGAACCAAGTATACATCTCTCCAATAATTACTTCTTCCTGATGTAAAATCTATTATGTAATATGTTCAAATGTTTACACTTAGTGTTTCTCTTTAAAAATCATGAATCAACATAAAAATAGCCCCTCTCAGATTTCTGACGAATACCTTTGTTTTGGTAGCACCCACTTCCTGCAAATAAACTCGCTAAATACATTTGCTGATTGAAGAAGTAAGATTTATATTTGGACACTTTCCTTCTTTCAAAGGGTTTTAGAATATAAAAAATAAAGTAATGGAAAATGATGGATTCTACTTTTCTTATTTACAGATGTCATAATGAAATTATCACTGCCAGCATTTAAGATATAAGCATTAGTATGGTTTTACTTCCATCTTCTGCTTCACGTTTTCCAGCTTTTACTGATATTATCTGAGATTTTAGATACAAATTATTATCATTAATATTAAAATAAATTAAGGCTATGGGATATATACTTTATCTTTCCAGAGTTTTTCAAAATTCTGTAGTAAGTGTGTAACTATATTAACAAAGATTATTTTGATAAACTGTGCTTTAATACTTTCATTAAAGTATTAAATCGTTGCTGAGCAACATACTACCACATATCGGGAGTTGGAGTATTTAATTTTATTCATCATTCAGTCATCTGAAGTGTATTTCCCAGTAATTTTAAGGAGTTAATGAGTAATATATTCCCTGACTTTGTAGTCTTACGGATATTTTTCAGTTCCCAACTCACATAAATCGTTTCTCATGGTCACACAGCTAATTATTAGTAGATCTTATCCTGGAAACAGAAGCCTTCTGATACTGCTCTTTCTACTACATTTATTAAATGTAATTGCCTCTAGAGAGCTAAGGAAATATGGGAATTTTTTGTGTGTGCCATGCTGTTGTCAGTGTGGTGAAATGGAAAGACAATTAGGTTCTCTGTGAGATCTGAATTTGTACAAATCATTAAATGTCTCAGAGCCATGTTTGTTTATTTCTCTCTAAAAATGTAGATACTAACACCTGTTTTATCCATACATAGGATTGTTAAAGATATCATATATATAAATAAGAGTTATTATTATTTCCATATAATTATTATATAACAAAAAAGTCACTATTTTAAAATAATTCTTAACAACCAGACCCTATGTGGTGGGCAATCTCTTCATAATCCTAAAGAAATTTCAAAGAAATTAAAGTTTAGACCATCTGATATTCTAAGTAAGTTTGAATTGACTTTCCTAATGTATTTTTGAAAATTCCATTAATATTAAATAATTGCTAAATACTATTCTTGTTTTGTTAGATACTTCACCAGACCTTCTTTAAAGAGTGAAAATCAGATATATGTCTTCTGTTCTTTATTTTTTGTTTTAAAATCATCTTGCTGAAAGCAAACTCAAAACAATTAGGTCAAGTAACTTACACTTTGGTAATCTTTAGAAATGAGAAATGAAAACTCAAGAGTTCCATAATGGTGATTATTTTAGCATGAATAGCTAACAGCAAATAATGTCATTTAAAATGTAAAAATTTGTATCTTGTTGAAATTTTTAAAAGCCATTTATTAGCATAGCAATGGAAAATTTTCATTATTACACATATCAATGAAGCTACAAACGTGTCCAACAAAAGTGTTTCTCAAGTGTTAGCTTACAGACAAAATTGAATTTCTTTAAAAAAATTTAAGTATTCTATATCCAACTTGGGGCTTGAACTCATCACCCCAATATCAAGAGTCACATTCTCCACTAGTGGAGCCAGCCAGTCACCCACTGAATTTCTTCTGAAGCCATAAAGGTCATAGTGCCCCAAAAGATATTTATTTACATCAACCCCTTTGTGATCCTATAAGCATGCTGACAGCTAAAATGAACCGCTCATATTTCCATTAAGCCCTGAGTTACAGACTTTGTAGATTCCATTATGACTCATGAAATTAAATAAATCCATTTTTATCCATTTGACAGTGATTTTTGTTAGTATATAATCTTCACTATATATATATATATATATTTATAATTTTCTCAAGTTTTACAGGGCTTTCAAGAACTAAGAACAGTGGGGCACCTGGGTGGCTTAGTCGGTTAGGTGTCTGCCATTGGCTCAGGTCATGATCACAGGGTCCTGGGACTGAGCCTCACATGAGGCTCCCTGCTCAGTGAGGAGTCTGCTTTTCCCTCTCTCTCCCTCTCCCCCACCCCACTTGTGCTCTCTCCCAAATCAATCAATAAATAAATAATTAAAAATAACTGATGACAGTAACAATAGTAGAAAGAAATAGCATGTGTACATCTTTTACTTTTCAGAAACACAATTTATCCCATCAAAGCTGTCAGAGCAGTCTATTCTCTATGTACCACCAGCTTCCTCCAAATATTCTTGATATTTCTAGTGGATTGATTATGTGTGCTGCATGTTCTAACATTATTCTGCTCAATATATATGTTGCAGAAATAACAGCTGAATAAATTTACTGTAGCACACACAGTCAGAATTTAAGGATGGAACAGACCAATTTAACCATCTCTATGTTATGTGTATATAAGTGACAGCTACAATATGGAAATTTTCTCAAGTGTTTATGTAAAAGGCATTGGGAATTTGTGTGATTGAAAATTAGCTAAATATTATACCAAGTCATTGTCTTCAATTAGATACCATAGTCTTGTAGAAGGGTAGAGGAACCATTTCAAATTCCATAATATGGACATGGCTTATTGCTATAGTAAGGCTGCAATATAAAATTATTTGTATCTTGCATCATAAATAAGATATACAGACCTTCATATTTGTATATATATATATATATATCCAAATATATATATATATATATATATATATATATATATACGTATATATATAAAAAACAGAAAAAATATTTGTTTATATTTTCTGCTTAATTTTTCTGTTATGTATTGAGTGGAAGCATCCACCTACATTGTCATTTGCCTAAAATCAGCCAAGAATGCACAAAGACTAAAGTCAGAACATGGAGAAATATTTTGTTTCTAAGACCTGTAGAAAAACATATAATTTGGAAGTCTTCTACTGTGGTGCAAATGGAATTATATAGGACAATCATTTCCCAAAGAACAGAAAGTCTTAATCTATATGATGTTAATAAGTGGCAGATTCTGACTAAAAATTTCTACATTGCTTAGCGATTACAAGCTCCTACATTACAAGCTCCTGATGTTTAAAAAAAAAAAAGAACACATCCACAACAGTTGTACTTTCCAAAAGCAATACATTTCTGGCTTTCATTACAGAGGTATAAGCAGTATAAAAGAGTTCCCAAGCACTCAGATACTCTTCTCTAGCACTGGACTTATAGTCAGAGATCCTTATAATTTATTAACCATATAATTGATCCACTCAATATTTAATTTTCTTATTTATAAAACAGAATTCTTCATGAAAACTCTAGATTGTGATCCAAGATTGAAGGTCAGAAATGCTTAGTTATACTTAAGGATATGATGGATTGATGATGTGAAATAACTCTTTAAACTCTTAAGTAAATTTATAGATGTAATTCATTCTTTTCATGACTACTGTCACTAATTATTATGACATTAATAATAAGATATCACAAAAAAGTAACCTAAAAGTTTTATGATTAGCAGTGTTAAAACAAAAGTATTTATAAAAAGAGAGAGAGGCAAACCAAGAAATAGACTTTTAGCTATGAGAACAAACTAATGGTTACTGGAAGGGAGGTGGGTGGGAGGAAGGGTTAATTAGGTGATGGGAATTAAGAAATGCAGTTGTCATCATGAGAACCTGGTGTTGTATGTAAATTTTGAATCAATAAATTGTACACTTGAAACAAATATTAGACTGTATGTCAACCACAGGAATTTAAATAAAAACTTGGAAAGAAAAAAATTTAAAAATATTATTATGTGATATTTATTTTCTTCCTTTTCAGCACAGTTACTTGTAAGATCTAAACTAGTCATTTAAGCATTGTCATTTACTTCTAAAAATGTCTATCCTTTACCATTTATTTCTCTCCTTTGTTCTTTTTCATACATTGCTTTTATGACAAAAAACTGTTATTCTGATTCTATTTAAAAATTTCTTTCATCTCTCAGTAGTAAAAAGCCCATTTCGTTAGTTTTCCTTCTCAGACATGATAACATACCTATTCCTTTTAATACATCTTCCTAATTCCTTCATTCCAGTGGGAATAAAGAACCAGTGCCTAAATATGTTTTTGTGCACACATTTTAAAATCAAATTCTTCCTTCCATGAACCTCTCTGGTGTATTATACCTCTAACTCATAAAAATATCACATTTCATTTAATCACTCATATTTTACAGTTTTTTGAGGGGGAGTGGAGGGGGCAGAAGGAGAGAGAGACTCCTAAGCAGGCTCCACACCCAGAGCAGAGCCCAAGACAGGGCTTGATCTCACAACCCTGAGATCATGACCTGAGCCAAAATCAAAAGTAGGATGCTTAATTGATTGAGCCACACAGGTGCCCCTCTTATTTTACACTTTATAGCAAACTATATGTTTTTAAATATTTTATCCAATATTGCAACCTTTTACAAGTCTTTAGGTAGTTGTCTACAAGTCTTTATATTTCTGGAATGTATAAACTCAATAAGGTCAGGAACAATGAATTATTGCCTCATCATATCCCCAGCATCCAGAAGAATGCCTCACATGTGGAAGACTTCAAAGTATTCATTTATTGAGTGAATGAAGGTTAACATAAATATAAAGGATCAGGATACTCATTATCTAGTCCTATCACTTCCACTACCTATCTCTGTATTTTTTCTACTTTAATTCCAGTATAGTTAACATACACTGTTTTATTAGTTTCAGGTATACAGTATTATGATTAAACAATTCTATATGTTTATAATATTATTTAGAATAGCCAAATTATGGAAGCAGCCCAAGTGTCTGTCCATCAATAGAAGACTGTATAAAGAATAAGTGGAATATATTAACTCTGTAATTTTGAGCAAATGGTTTAACCACTGTATCTCAATCTCCTAATCTGTCAAACAGAAATAACAAACTCTGCTGTATTGCATAAAATTACTGAGTTGAAAAGGAATAATGGAAAACAGAAACAATATTTGAAAATTATTTTACAATACATAATTTTTAATAATGATGTGTATACATATCCATTGTTACACATAATATCTTCCTTATCCCATATTTGCTGTGACATTCAAAAGTAGACACTAGGTAAGAAAAGATAATTGTTTTCCGATAAATGTTTACTCAACAACAAAAAAATGATTTTGGAAATTGCTTTCCCATACTCTCTTCAGAAGCCCATAGTGACATGCCATTGAAATGTTCAATTTATATTTAATAAAGGTCATTTTAAATTCCACCTAAGTGTTTCATTTGGTTAAGTGTCTGCCTTCAGCTTAGGTCATGATCTGGCTTCCTGCTCAGCGGGTAGTCTGCTCATCTCTCTCCCTCTGACCCTCCCCTTGCTGTGCTTGCTCTCTCGAATAAATAAAATCTTCTAAAAATAAATAAATAAATACATTCTGATTTTGTATTTTGAATAATAACCAGTGAACTATATATATAACATATTATAGTTATACATTTTCTTAACAGTTAATGAATATTCTCATTATTTTATATTAAAGTCTCTAGTGAAAACATTTGGAAAACAGGGAGTACAGAGAATAATCTTTGTATTTTCTCCTCTTGACTGAGAAGCCACTTTCTGGGTGTGTTATCTTTATTCCAGTTGGGCATCCACTTCAGATTTTTTGAAAGACACGTGAACTAAAGGACAATATTGGCTAAGTATAAGGCATAGCTCATTATACTGTGCTTTTCTTTACTGCATTTTTAGATATTGCATTTTTTATATAAATTAAAGATTTGTGGCAGTCCTTCATCAAGAAAATCTATTGGCACCATTTTTTTTTCAACAGCATTTGGTTATTTCCAGTCTCTGTGTTTAATTTTGGTTATTCTTGCAATATTTCACACCTTTTCATTGTTATTATATTTCTTATGGTGACCTGACATCAGTGACCTTTAATGGTACTATTCTACATGTTTCAGGGAGCCATGAACCACACCTATACAGGATAGCAAACTTAACTGATAAATGTATATATTCTGACTGCTCCATCAACCAGCCATTTCCCCATCCCTCTCCCTCACTTCCAGCTTCCCTATTCCTTGAGACACAACCATACTGATGTAAGGCCAATTAATAACCCTACAATGGCCTCTAAGTATTCAAGTAAAAAGAAGAGTTGCATGTCTCTACTTTAAAGCTAGAAATAATTAAGCTTAGTGAGGAAGGCATGCCAAAAGCTGGAATAATTTGATAGACAGGCCTTTTGCATCAAACAGCCAAGTTCTGAATGCAAAGGAAGAGTTCTTGAAGGAAATTAAAAGTGCTACATAACATAAAGAATGATGATAAAACATGAAAACATAAAAATGATAATAACAGCCTTATTGCAGATATGGAGAAAGTTTTAGTAGTCTGGATAAAAGATCAAACTGATCACAAATTTCATTAAGCCAAAACCTAAATCAGAGCAAGGCCCAAATTCTTCAACTCTATGAAGGCTGAGAGAGGTCAGAAAGCTTCAGGGAAAAAAAAAAAAAGTGTGAAGCTAACAGAGGTTGGTTCATGAGATTTAAGGAAAGAAGCATTCTCCATAACATAAAAGTAAAAGTGAAGTAGCAAGTGCTGATGTAGAAGCTGCAGGAAGTTATCCAGAAGATCTAGCTAAGATAATTAATGATGGTAGCAACAATAAACAATAGATTTTCAAGGTAGCCGAAACCGCCTGCTGTTGGAAGAAGATGCCATCTAGGACTTTCATAGCTAGAGAGAAGTCAAAGCCTGTTTCAAAGCTTCAAAGGACATGCTGATTTTCTTGTTAGGGGTTAATACAGATAGCGACTTTAAGTTGAAGGCAATGCTTATTTACCGTTCCAAAAATCTCAAAACCCATAAGAATTATAATAAATTTATTCTGCTCATGCTCTATAAATAGCACAACAAAGCCTGGATGACAGAACATTTGTTTAAAGCATGGTAGGCTGAATACTTCTAGCCCACCACTACTGCTCAGGAAAAAAAAAAAAAAAAAGATTCCTTTCAAAATCTTGCTGCTCACTGACAATGCACCTGGTAGCCCAGGCAAAGTTAATTTCAAAAGTAAATTGAAAACTTTCTGAAGGGATTCACCAGTTGAGATGTCATTAAAAATATAAAGGATTCATAAGAGAAAGTCAAAATAGTGACATTAACAGGAGTTAGGAAGAAATGTTAGGAAGAAGTTCCATCATTCCTGAATGACTTTGAGGAGTTCAAAGACTTCAGTGGAGGAAGTATCTGCAGATGTGGTAGGAACAGCAAAACTAATGATGTATTGCATGGTGACTAACGCAACACAATGAAAAAAAAAAAAAGAGAGAGAGAGAGAAATAGCAAGACAACTAAGTAAAATTAGAAGCGGAGCCTTGAGGACATCACTGAATGGCTGTGATCTCATGATAACACACTGACAGATGGAGATTGGAGTTTCTTATGGATGAGCAAATAAAGTGGTTTCTTAAGACACAATCCACTCCTAAAATGTGTTTCCCAGATGAACGAAAGTCAAGAGAATTTTTGACCACTAAACCAGCCTTACAAGGAATGACTCTGGAGTAGAAAACAAAAACCATAAGAAAAATAGAAAGCACAAAAGCAAACAAGTCAAGTATACCTGCAAAAACCAGTCAAGAGAGGCACAAAATAAATAAATGTAAAATATGTAAACAAAATAAATGTAAAATATGATTATCAAATATTAGGAATGCAGAGGGAAGAGAAGTAAAAAATGAGTTCAAAATTAAGCAATCATTAGCTTAATATAGACTGCTATATGCAAAAGATGTTATGTAAACTGAATGGTAAATACAAGTGAAAAAAACTAATTAATATGCAAAAATAGAGTTAGGAATTCAAGTATATCACTAAAGAAAACTGGCAAACCATGAAAGAGAAAAGAAGAAAGGATCATTAAAAAATTACAAAATAGCCAAAAACTAAGTAACAAAATGGCAATAAATACATATCTATAATTAATTACTTTGAATGAAATTGGACTAAATGGTACAATAAAAAAAGATAGGGCAACAAATTGGTTTGAAAAATTTAAAAATTAAATAAAAAAAAATTTTAAATAAAAATAAATCAGAGAGGGAGACAAACCATGAGAGACTCTGGACTCCAGGAAACAGACTGAGAGTTACAGAGTGGAAGGGTTGGGGGGACTAGGGGCACCTGGGTGGCTCAGTCATTAAGCATCTGCCTTCAGCTCAGGTCATGATCCCAGGGTCCTGAGATGGAGGCCCATGTTGGTCTACCTGCTAAGCCTGCAACTCTCTCCCCCACTCCCACTCCTAATGTTCTCTCTCTCTCATTATATCTCTCTCTGTCAAATAAATTAATAAAATCTTAAAAAAACAAAGTCTTTAAAAAGAGACAATGAAGTGTACTATATAATAACACAGGGGGCAATCCAACAGGAAGATATAACAATTCTAAATATTTATGCAGCCAACATGGGAGCACCCAAATATATAAAACAGTTAATAACAAACATAAAGAAACTGATTGATAATACAATAATACTAGGGTACTTTAACACCCCACTTACATTGATGAAAAGATCATTGAAACAGAAAATCAACAAGGAAACAGTGGCTTTGGTTGACACACCAAATAATATGGATTTAACAGATATATTCAGAACAGTCCATCCTAAAACAGCAGAATATGCATTTTTTCAAGTACACATGAAATATTCTCCAGAACAGATCACATATTAGGCCACAAAATAAGCCTCAACAAAAAGAAGATCAAAGTTTTACCATGAATCATTTCTGACCACAATGCTATGAATCAATAAATCAACCATGAGGAAAAAATCTGGGAAGACCACAAATACAAGCAGGTTAAATAACGTATTACTAAACAATGAAGGGCTCAACCAAGAAATCCAAGAAGAAATAAAAAATTACATGGAGAAAAATGAAAATGATAACACATCTGTCCAAAAACCCTTTGGGATGCAACAAAAGCAGTTCTAAAGAACCACATTTATAGCAATACAGGCCTAACTCAAGAAGCAAGAAAAATCCCAAAAAACTACCTAAACTTAAAACTACAGTAGCTAGAAAAGAAAAGAACAACAAATAGAACCTAAACCAGAAGAAGGAAATAATAAAGATTAGAGCAGGGAAAAAAAATGATATTAAAAATAAAAGAAAAATAGAACACATCAATCTAACCAAGACCTGGTTCTTTGAAAAGATCAATGAAATTTATAAACCTCTAGTCAAGCTCATCAAAAAAAAAAAAAAAGAGAGAGAGAGAAAGGACTCAAATAAATCCACCAGTGAAAGAGTAGAAATAACAAACAACACCACAGATACACAAATAATTGAAAAAGAATACTATGAAAAACTATATGCCAACAAATTAGACAACCCAGAAGAAACGGATTAATTCTTAGAAAAATGTAAGCTACCAAAACTGAAGCAGGAAGAAATAGAAAATATGAACAAACCAATTATCAGCAAGGAAACTGAATCAGTAATGACAGTAAAAAATGAACTCCTAACAAACAAAACTCCAGAAGCAGATGACTTCACAGACAAATTTTACTAAACATTTCAAAAAGAATTAATACCTATTCTTCTCAAACTGTCTCAAAAAGTAGAAGGAAAACTTCCTAATTCATCTTAGGAAGCCAGTATCATTATGATACCCAAACCAGACAAAGACACCACAAAAAAACAGAACCACAGTCCAATATCTCTAATGAACATAGACACAAGAATCCTCAACAAAATTTACCAGCATGCTAACAAAATCCAACAATAAATAAAAAAAAAATCAGTGACCACAATCAAGTGGGTTTTAATCCTGGGATGCAAGAGTAGTTCAATATTCACAATACAATCAATGTGATACATTACACCAGTAACAGAACAGACAAAAACCATATAATCACTTCAAAAGAGGCAGAGAAATCACTGACATACTACAACATCCATTCATGACAAAAGCCCTGAACAAAGTAGGTTTAGAGGAAACATTCCTCAAAATAATGAAGGCATATAGAAAAATCCACAGAAAACACCATATTCAATAAGGAAAAATTGAGAGCTTTCCCATAAAGGTCAGAAGCCAGAAACGGATGTCTGCTCTCACCATTTTTATTCAACATAATACAGGGAAGTCCTAGCCACAGAAATCATAAAACAAAAAGAAATAAATGGCACCCAAATCAGCAAGGAAGAAGTAAAACCTTCACTATTTGCAGATTACATTATGCTATATACAGAAAATGTGAAAGATTCCACCAAAAAACTACTAGAACTGGTAAATGAATTTAGTAAATTCTTAAGATGCAAAATTAATGTGCATAAATCTGTTGCATTTTTACACCATAACAGTGAAGGAGCAGAAAAAGAAATAAAGAAAAGAATTCAATTTATACTTGCACCAAAAATAATAAGACACCTAGGAATAAACCTAACCAAACAGATGAATGACTTGTACTCTGAAAACTATATAACATTAATGGAATAAATTGAAGATGACAAAAAGAAATGGGAAGACATTCCATGTTCATGGATTGGAAGAAGTAATATTTTCAAATAATTATTTCAAGATATAATATTTTCAAAATTGGAAGAAATAGCATTTTCAAATAATATTTTCAAAATATCTATACTACCCAAAGCAATCTACACATTTAAAGCAATCCCTGTGAAAATACCAACAGCATTTTTCCCAGAACTAGAACAAATAATCCTAAAATTTGTATGGAACCACAAAAAACTGTGAATAGCCAAAGCAATTTTGAAAAAGAAAAGCAAATCTGGAGGTATGACAATTCCAGATTTCAAGTTATATCACAAAGGTGTGGTAATCAAAAGGTATGGTAGTGACACAAAAACAGACACAGAAATCAATGGAACAGAATAGAAAATCCAGATATAAACCGGCAACTGTATGGTCAATTAACCTTCAACAATGGAAGAAAGAATACGCAAAGGGAAAAAGGCATTCTCTTTAAGCAAAGCATCTGGAAAAACTGGTCAGCTATCTGCAAAATTATTGAAACTGGATCTCTTTATTATGCCATCCGCAAAAATAAACTCGAATGGATTAAAGACCTAAATGTAAGATCTGAAACCGTAAGACTCATAGAGGCCCAGGCAGCAATGTCTCTGACATGGGCCATAGTAACAGTTTTCTATGCATGTCTCCTGAGGCAGGGGAAATAAAAGCAAAAATAAACTCAAAAAATAAAATCAAAATAGAACGTTTCTGTACAGTGAAGAAAGCAATCAACAAAACTAAAAGGCAGCCCAAGGAATGGGAGAAAATATTTACAAATGACATATGTGCTAAAGTGTTAGTATCCAAAATATATAAAGAACTGATATGATTCAACACTCCAGAAAACAGATAATCCAATTAAAAAAATGGGCAGAAGACATGAACAAACATTTTTCCAAAGAAGACATACAGATGGCCAACAGATACATGAAAAGATGCTCAACATTATTCATCATCAAGGAAACGCAAATCAAAACCACAATGAGGTATCAGCTCACACCTGTCAGAATGGCTAAAATCAAAATCAAAAAGAAACATCAGGTGTTGGCAAGGATGTGGAGAAAATGGATTCCTCTTGCACTTTTGTGGGAACACAAACTGGTATAATCACTATGGAAAAGAGCATGGCAGTGAACTCAAAAATTTAAAAATAGAAGTATCCTATGATCTAGTAATCACACTACTGGGTATTTATCAAAAATACACAAAAACACTAATTCAATGGAATACATGCACCCATATATTTATTTAGGGAAACATTATTTACAATAGCCAAATTATGGAAGTATCCCAAGTGTCTGTCAATTGACGAGTGGATGAAGTTGTTATGTATGTGTGTGTGTGTGTGTTTATACTATAGATATACAGCATATTTGCATATACTATATACACACACACATGCATACACTGGAATATTATTCCGCCATAAAAAGAATGAAATCTTGCCATTTGTAGGAACAATAATAGAGCTAGAGAGTATAATGCTCAGTGAAACATGTCAGTTAGAGAAAGACATACCATAGGGTTTCACTCATATGTGGAATTTAGTAAACAAAATAAAAGAGCAAAGGGGAAGAAAAGAAAGAGAGAAAGAGCAAGAAACAGACTCTTAACCATAAAGAAACAAACTGATGTGGGTTGTGTGGGTGGGTTGGAGGATAGGTGGCAGTAGTTTGGGGGATGGGTGAAATAGGAGATGAGGGTTAAGGAGTGCACTTGCCATGGTGAGCATTGAGTGATGTATGGAATTGACAAATCACTATATTATACACCTAAAACTAATACAACACCTAATGTTAATTATACTGGGATTACAATAAAATTTTAAAATGTGGTATAGCCAAAGAGAAAATTACAATCCACTCCTGGGTATGATGCTGTGAATACTGTTAAAATGACAACAAAATATTTAAAATATTACATAAACTTAGTTGATATAACAGTGGGAAATTTTGAGAGGATTGACTTCAATATTGAACGAAGTTCTACTGTGGGGAAAAAGCTACCAAGGATATCACATACCACAGAAAAAGTGTTCATGAAAAAAGAGTCAATTGATGCAGCAAACTTCATTTTTGTCTTATTTTAAGAAATTGCCACAGCCACTCCAACCTTAAGAAACTGATCAATCAGCAGTCATCAATATTATGACTTCCTGGAAGCACAGACCAGGAATACCATTTTTTAGCACTAAAGTGTTTTTAAATTAAGATATATACATTGTTTTTTAAGACATAATGCTATTGCATGCTTATAGATTATAGTAGAGTGTAAAATACCTTTCATATGTAATGGGAAACCATACATTCATTTGACTCACTTTATTGTGATATTTGCTTTATTGTAGTGGTCTAGAACCAAACTCACAACATCTCCCATGTATGCCTATAAGATACAGTGAGGTTGTTTTTTTGGTTTTTTTTGCTTTGTTTTTTTTTTTTTTTAAAGATTTTACTTATTTGACAGAGATCACAAATAGGCAGAGAGGCAGGCAGAGATAGAGGGGGAAGCAGGCTCCCAGCCAAGCAGAGAGCCTGATGCGGGGCTCGATCCCAGGACCCCGAGACTACAACCCGAGCTGAAGGCAGAGGCTCAACCCACTGAGCCACCCAGGTGCCCCGTGAGTTTTAAACGTAACTTATTTCCAAGAAGGCTCTGTGCACAGCAGGGCACAATGTATCCAGATGATTCAGTAGATGGGAGCCCAAGTACAATGTATTGTTTTACACTAAATGTTGGGATGAGAACCAGTTCAAGTATTAAGAAAATTTCCATCAATAATCACAATTCAGAACATTCGACTTCTTAATATGGATCGTACTAAAGTCATCCAAGATCAGCAAATGGTGCCTAATAAGAAAATGGAAATGTCTGTAGAGCTAAGCAAAGAGCCCAGACAGCCATCAAATATGAGTGAGAATGGTTCTAAGGAGCAAATAACATAAAACCAAATATGTTCTGTAGAAGAAATTGGTATAATGACAAGAATTGATTAATGTAAGTTAGAAGAAAAATAAAGTGACATGTTGAGAAGACATGGATTAGGAGAGAATCGAGGAGTCTGAGAATGTGCTGGTAGCTGGTAGGGTGGTGGGGCCTGCCTGGGTTGTTAAAATACTGCCTAGATGGAATGATATCAAGATGGCTGAATTAGATGTCCTCCATTTATATCCCCCTTCATCAATAGTTATTTCATATCTATCTATAGGCAAAAGTGTCCTTATAGGTCTGTGATCCAGATAGAAAATTATGAGACCTACAAGAGCCATATTGAGAAGGCAGAAGATAGGCCCATACCCAGGTGGTAGATTCATCAAACATAATTCTGGCTATAGACCCAGAAATAGCTTCATAACCCTGAGGACTTGGCTAAAGCCTATTTGCCTTTGGTCTGGGCAACAGTACCATATACTAAAAGATGAGGAGTCATGCCCATTTGTGCTTTAAGTAATAGGTATAGGGATGCTGGTCCTGAGTGTGGATCCTGAAGTAGCCAGCTCCAGTCCCTCTTGGCAGCAGTCTTGGAGTTCTTAGAGGTCTTTGATCACCAAACTCAACCCAAATGTTGATTCTGAAAGGTCCTTTTAATGGTTCTAGCCCCCTCTAGCTTCAGTCTGCAAATAGCATTAGTAGCACAGTTATCTAGTGGGAAATATTCCTATCTGTAACCTCAGAGATCTTAAAATGGCCCTATACTTGGCTCCAGCTCCCTCAATATCTCAGTCTACTATCAGACATGCCAGCAATGAGACCAGGCAGGACACACTACACACTCCTGTCAATACCCTTGGATACAAGTTCCTGATACTTGGCTCTAGCCCTGTTGCAAGACACAATCTACCAAAAATCCTGTGAATCCAGTAGGAGACAATCCTGTCTGCAAGCAAGATTCTAAAAAGGCCCCAGACATACTCTACCAGCAGAGTCTCTACTTGCTGGGCCCCTAGCCCAGCAAGAGATAGAAAGGATCCTGAAAAGGTACTGTACTCAGCTCTAACTTCTACTAGTCAGTTTATAAGCAGTAATGTCTTAGGGACCCAGTGATAAACACTTTTGTCGTGCTTCTGGAGATCCTGAAAAGGTCCCTGAACTCAGTAACAACTCCTCTTGGCTTAAGTCTGTGAGCAATCTTGCTAGTTCAGGGACATATTAGGCTACACACATGTATATTTTGGGAGTACCTGAAGCAGAACAATGTACTTAAGGCAGTCTCAACTACCCAGGGACAAGAGCCATGCTTTTCTGAGCCCCTGGTGACAAGCTTAAACAATAGAGGAATGCACTGTAGATCCAGAGACAATTTCATAATTGTCTCCAACACAGCACAACTGTGAATCTGGAGATAATCCTACCAGAAAAGGGAACTAATAAGAGGTCTTTACCTATGGACGAGTCTTAGAGACTGAAAAAAGTGTATGATCCTTGAAATGCAAAGACACCAATGTAAAGCTACATAGATCACTAAGAAACGGGCACATATGACACTACTAGAGGAAAATAAAACTTCAGTAACTGACACTGAAAATATAGAGATCTATGATTTCTCTGACAAAGTATTCAAGGTATTCACCTTTTTTAATTCAGTGAAATGCAAGAGAACACAGACAACTAAGTGAAATCAGGGAAACAATAAACTGAGAAATTTCATTAATTAATAGAAATATGAGAAAACCAAATAGAAATCCTAGACTGAAGAATACAATGACAGAACAGAAGATTTCAAAAGAAAGCTTCAATAACAGCCTTGATCATGCAGAAGAATCAGTGAAGTTCAAGACAGACCATTTGAAATTAGCTAATTAGAGAAACAAAAAAAAATAGAAAAGAATAAAGAAAGCCTAGGTGAATTATGAGACACTATAAAAGATAATGAAGATTAACATTACAGGAATCTCAGGAGAAGGGGAGGGAAGAAAACTTATTTAAAAAATCACAGATGTTGGGGCACCTGGGTGGCTCAGTGGGTTAGGCCTCTTCCTTCAGCTCAGGTCATGATCTCAGGGTCCTGGGATCGAGTTCTGCATGGGCTTTCTGCTCAGTGGGGAGCCTGGTTCCCCCTTCCCCTCTGCCTGCCTCTCTGCCTCCTTGTGATCTCTCTCTCTGTCAAATAAATAAACAAAATCTTTAAAAAAAAAACAAAAAATAAATAAAAAATCACAGATGTTGATATAAAAACATGAGGGAACAAGTTAAGATGACAGAGGAGTAGGTGACTAAGTTTGTCTGGTCCCTCAAAAACAGCTAGAGAGAGTTATCAAATTATTCTGAATACCTGAGAAATCAATCAAAGATCTGAGAATACAAATGCTACAACTCTACAAGTAGAAAGGTGACTACTTTCTGGAAGGTAGGAAGTGCAGAGACTTCAATCAGGTGTGATATATCTGTGGACATGATGGAGAGGATGGAGCCTGCTTAAGGAGGCTACCACAAAATATTAGAAGCAGTGGAGCACAAAATAAGAACTTTTAGAAGTCTGCTACACTTGAGTACTCCCTTGGCTTAATGGTGCTCAGGTCGTGAAGTGGGGAGGGATTCCAGGTATGACAGCATGGTCTCAGGATCCCTGGGGTCACATGAAGAATGAGGGTGCCTGAGTGTTGTAAAGTTCCCAGGCACAAGAGTTGGGAAGACAACTGAAAACAGCAAGTCTAGGTGCCAGCTTTCTGTTCTGTATTTCCATATACTGCTTTCCTGACAAGGATCCAGCAAAAGGTAGAATTGTGGCAAAACCCACTCCCTCCTACGGGAAGAAGAGTGTGGTTCCACGCTGGACTCTGTAAAACTTGGAATTTTGAAACATGGTCATATGCCTGAGATAAAAATGCTCAATTGCAAGCCAGGTGAACATGGATTTCTGATGGCAACCAGGGAGAAAAGAGTGATTGACTGCTTTTCTGTGAGGGCTCACTGAAGAGTGAGGGGCATGAACTTAATTTGGTATTATTTGGTTTATATATTTGACTGCTCCTAAGTTAGAGGTATAAATATTTACAATTGTAAAAGCACCCCAATGTTTATAGCAGCAATGTCCTCAATAGCCAAAATATGGAAAAAGCCCAGATGTCCCTCACCAGATGAATGGATAAAGAAGATGTAACATATATATGTAATGGAATATTACTCAGTCATTAAAAGGAATGAAATCTTGCCATTTGCAATGATGTGGATGGCACTGGAGGGTATGATGCTAAGTGAAATAAGTCAATCAGAGAAATAAAAGTACTATATGATTTCATTCATATATGGAATTTAAGAAACAAAACAGATGAACATAGGGAAAGGGAAGGAAAAACAAAATAGGGTGAAAATAGAGAGGGAGGCAAACTATAAGAGATGCTGAACCCTAGGAAATAGAGGGGTGCTGCTTGGGAGGTATGTGCGGGAAGCAGTAATTGGCTGATGGGCATGTAGGAGGGCACTTGATGTAATGAGCATTGTGTGTTAAATGCATTTGGTGAGTCACCAAACTCTACCCCTGAAACTAACAATACAGTATATGTCAACTAAATTTAATTTAAATAAGAATTTATTATTTACAAAAATAAGTAAGTAAATAAAGGTGCTGTAAATAAAATAAGGTAATAATAACTGAAATCTTCCCAAAATTTGGAAGAGATTAAGGCATTGCAGTACAGGAAGCTCAAAATACAAAGCAAGATCAGCCTAGCCAAGATTATTCCTAACCAAGATTATCACATGATCACTTCATATAGCAGAGAACCATTATAGGTTCATCAGTGTGTTTCTCTACAAAAACCTTCCAGTCCCAAAAAGAATGGGATGATGTATCTGAAGAGCTGAATGAAAAATAAAAATGACAATTCAGAATACTACACCAGGCAAAACTGACCTTCACAAATGAACGAAAGATAAAGACATTCCCAGACAAACAAAAGCTAATGGAAATCATCACCATGCAATTTCTTAAAATAATTGCAAGAGAGCTCTCCAAGTTGATATACTAAGTGATAAGATGAAAACATATAAAAGCACAAAATTCACTGGTTGAAGGTAAATATACAGTCAAATTCAGAATATTCTATCAATTGAGGAGTGATATCCCCAAAATGGTGACATAGGTCATCCTGACTTTGTTCCCCCTCCCCAAAAGAACTGACAGTTACTCATGAACAAGACACCACTGAGAGAATTCTAGAAAACAGGGGTGAGGCTAACGCAACCCCTTTCACCAAGAGATCAAGACAGATTACATTAGAAGGATAAGAGAAATGGCTACACAGCGACCATAGTACCCCTCCCACAGGCTAGCACAGAACTATACGGAGATGTTTCCCCTGAGACTCCAGTTCCTCCAGGGGGATCCCCAGGAGGGGCAACCAGTGTCCCTGGCATTGTGAGACATTGTGAACATAAAACATGAAGTCATGGGAACCCCGAGTCTAGTCTTGACCCATGGAAATTTCAGGGGAATTTCCAAGATTCAACCATTGTGAATCTGTGAAGGAGAGGGGAGAGGGGTTGAAGTATCCAGCACATGGATCTTGGCAGACCAAGTAATTACCTACAGTGTCTAAAAAGTAATCCCAGCCAAGTGGCTTTGTGTATATGCAGAATCAAGTTAGTGACACACTCTGACCAAGAAACTCATTGGGATGGAGATATGCCTGATTCATGTATTAAAACAAGGAATTTTACTGGCCCTAGAACTTGGTTTGCCTATGTCCAGGCAAGGAGCTGAGTCATAGTCCCACCTGATGGTTAGAGTGTCTCCCAGCCCCATCTGGTCAAAGAGGCTGGTGAAAGCACCCAGAAACTGTGTAACATAAAAATTCTCAAGCTAAGAAGTAAGTGGGTAAGGCAGATCACCCCCAAACAGTCAGTACTGAGCATGGATAGTTCCATTGCTATAACCAACCAAAGAGATTAATTCACAGCCAAGGCCAAGGACATCTTCTGACACCTCCTACACAAAAACCTAGTTGAAAAAATTGGGGAGTTGCCTGGAATGGTTCCTCCCCATCCTGCTCCCCCATCCTGCTCCCCCCAAATGAGCTGAAACAGCTTCAACCACTGTGATTCCTTGGCCCCATTAAACCAGAAGGACTGACAAGAATACCTAGAAGCTCTGTAACCAGCAACACTCAAGCCGAGAATAAGGTGGGCAAAGCTCATCATACCCAAGGCAATGCCAATATAAGGCTCCCTTGTCACACCCAGGCAAAGGGATTAATTCATATCCAGAATACCAAAAATTTAATGATTCTATGTAAATCACTTTTGTTTCTAGTACAAAAGTTAGAAAATGACCTTAAAAATAACTATAGCCTACAATAAATTTTAATGAAGCCACAATATAAGAAGATGTAAAGTGTGACATACCATAAAATATGTGGTGAGGAAAAGAGTGTACAGATTTTATATGTGACTGAAGTTAAGTTGTTATAATACCCTGTGCTCATCACAAGTGCACTCCTTAATCTCTATCACCTATTTTACTCATATACCCACCCACCTCCACTCTGGCAAACATCCACAGTTCTCCACAGTTCTCTGCAGTTAAGAGTCTATTTCTTGGTTTGCCTCTCTTTTTGTCCCTTCACTCATTTGTTTTGTTTCTTAAATTCCATACACGAGTGAAATCATGCTATTTGTCTCTGAAATATGTCTCAATGACTTACTTCGTTTAGCATAATACTCTCCAGCTTCATCCATGCTATTGCAAATGACACGATTTCGTTCTTTTTATGGCTGAGTAAGATTCAATTATATGTGTGTGTGTATCCCACTTCTTTATACATTCATCAGTTGTTGGACACAGGATATTTGCACTATTTCCATAGTTTGGTTATTGTAGATAATGCTGCCAAAATCATCAGGATATATGTATACCCTTGAATCCGTATTTTGGTATTCTTCTGATAAATACCTAGTACTGCAATTGCTGGGTTGTAATATAGTTCTATTTTTAACTTTTTGAGGAACCTTCATACTGTTTTCCAGGGTAACTTCACCAGCTTGCATTCCCACCAACAGTGTAAGAGGGTACCCCTTTCTCCCCATTCTCACCAATGCCTGTTGTTTCTTGTGTTGTTAATTTCAGCCATTCTGACAAGTGTGAGGTGACAGCTCATTGTAGGGTTTTTTTTAGCCTTCAAGATGATTTTTATTTATTTTCAATTTTTTTAATTTAAACTTTATTTTATTTTTTCAGTGTTCCAAGATTCATTGTAGTTTTGATTTGTATTTCTGACAATAGTGATGTTGAACATCTCCTCATGTGCCTGTTGACCATCTGTATGGCTTCTTTGGCAAAATGGCTATTCATGACTTCTGCTCATTTTTAATTGGATTATTCATTTTATGGGTTTTGAGTTTTATAAATTCTTTATATATTTTGGACACTAACCTTTTATCAGACATGTCATTTATAAATATCTTACATTCTGTCAGCTGTATTATGTTTATTGATGGTTCCCTTCACTCTGCAGAAGCTTTCTATTTTGCTTAAGTCCCAATACTTAATTTTTGCTTTTGTTTCACTAGCTTCAGGAGACATATCTAGAAAGAAGTTCTTATGGCTGACGTCAGAGGAATTATTGCCTATGTTCTGTTCTAGGATTTTTATAGTTTCAGGTCTCCCATTTTTTAAAAGATTTTATTTATTTATTTATTTGACAGAGATCACAAGTAGGCAGAGAGGCAGGCAGAGAGATGGGGAAGCAGGCTTCCTGCTGAGCAGAGAGCCCGATGCGGGGCTCGATCCCAGGACTCTGGGATCATGACCTGAGCCGAAGGCAGAGGCTTAACCTGCTGAGCCACCCAGGTGCCCCTCAGGTCTCCCATTTAGATCTTTACTCCATTTTGAATTTATTTTGTGTATGGTGCACGGAAGTGGTACAGTTTCATTCTTTTACATGTTGCTGTCGAGTTTTCCCAGCAAAAACTAATTGAATTTTAATTTTAACTTTGGTTATGTTTTTTCCTAGGTATCTTATTGTTTTGGGTACAATTTTAAATGGGCTTTATTTCTTGATTTCTCTTTCTGTTGCTTCACTATTTGTGTATAGAAAAACAACACATTTCTGTATATTAATTTTGTATTCTCTGACTTAATTCAATTTATCATCTCCAGCAGTATTTTCAGTGGAATCTTTCAGGGATTTCTATATCATCTCACCTGCAAATAGTGAAATTTTACTACTTCTTTGCCAGTTTGGATGTACTTTCTTTCTGTTGTCTGACTGCTACGGCTAGGACTTCTAGTACTATGTTAAATAACAGTGGTGCCTGTGAACATCCCTGTCTTATCCATAACCTTAGTGGAAAATCTCTGTTTTTTGTTTTTTCCACTTAGGATATTAGCTGTGGGTTTTTCATACATGGCCTTTACTATGTTGAGGTCTATCAAAACTTACCATGTTAAGGTTCCTTTTTTTTTTTTTTTTTTAAATCATGAATGGGTGTACCCTGTCAAATACTTTTCTTGCATCTACTGAAATGATCACATGGTTCTTATTTCTTTTATTAATGTGGTGTATCACATCAAATGATTTGGAGAATATTGAACCACCCTTGCAACCCAGGAATAAATCCCACTTGATCATGTCAAATAATTTTTTAATGTATTGTTGAATTCGATTTCCAAGTATTTTAGTGAGAATTTTTGCATCTGTATTCATCAAGGATATTGGCCTGTGGTTCTCTCTTTTAGTGGTCACTTTTATACTGGTTTTGGTATCACTGGCCTCATAGAATGAATTTGAAAATTTCCTTCCATTTCTGCTTTATGGAATAGATTGAAAATAGGTATTAACTCTTCTTAAATGTTTGTTAGAATTTTCTTATGAAGCCATCTGGTCCTGGACTTTTGTTTATTCAGAGGTTTTTGATTAGTGATTTAATTTGTTTGCTGGTTATTGATCTGTTCAAATTTTTCTTTCTTCCTATTTAAGTTTTGATAGTTTATATGTTTCTAGAAATTTATACATTTCTTCCAGGTTGTCCAATTTGTTGACATATAGTTTTTCATAATATTACCTTATAATTGTATTTCTGTAGTGTCAGTTGTTATTTATCCTCTCATTTGTGATTTTATTTGAGTATTTTTCTTTTCTTGATAAGTCTGGTTAGGGGTTTATCAATTTTATTAATTTTTTTTCCGAAGAACCACCTCCTGGTATCATTGATCTGTTCTACTGTTTTGTTTTGTTTTTAATTTTCTATATCCTTTCTTTATGTGCTAAACTTTTTGTGTATATGTTGATAGGGAGGGGCAGAAGGAGAGACAGAGAAAGAATCTTAAACAGGCTTAATGCCCAGTGAGGAGCCTGACATGGGGCTCAGTTTCATATCCCTGAGATCATGACCTGAGCCAAAATTGAGAGTCAGATGTTAATCCAACTGAACCACCCAGGTGCCTCTCTGCTCTAGTCTTTATTATTTCCTTCCTTTTGCTGGATTTAGGCTTTGTTTATTGTTCTTTTTCTAGGTCCTTTGGATGTAAATTTAGCTTGTTTATTTAAGATATTTCTTGCTGCTTGAGGTAGGCCTATAGTGCTGTATATTCCCTTCTCAGGGCTACTTCTGCAGTATCCCAAAGGTTTTGGACTGTTGTATTATCATTTTCATTTGCTTGAATGTATTTATTTTTATCTCTTCTTTGATTTCCTGGTTGGCACATTGATTGTTTAATAGGATGCTGTTTAACCTTCATATACTTGTGGACTTTCTAGATTTTTTTTCTTTTGGTTGATTTTTTTTTTTGTTCCATATCATTCTGGTCAGAAAAGATGAATGGCATGACTTCAACCTTTTTTGTATTTGTTGAGGCTTATTTTGTGGTCTAATTGGTGATCTATACTAGAGAATGTTCTATGTACACTTGAAGAGAATGTGTAATCTGCTGTTTTAGTATGGAGTATTTAAATATATCTTTGAAGTCCATCTGGTCCAGTATGCCACTCAAATCCATTGTTTCTTTGTTGATTTTCTGTTCATATGACCTGTCCATTGAAGTAAGTTGATTATTAAAGTCCCCTACTATTATTGTATTTTTATCAGTTAGTTCCTTTATGTTTGTTATTAAATGTTTTATACGTTTGGGGTGCCTGGGTGGCTCAGTGGATTAATCCTCTGCCTTTGGCCCAGGTCATGATCTCAGAGTCCTGGGATCGAGCCCCACATTGGGCTCTCTGCTCGGCAAGGGAGCCTGCTTCTCCCTCTCTCTCTGCCTACCTCTCTGCCTACTTGTGATCTCTCTCCATCAAATAAATAAATAAAATCTTTAAAAAAAGTGTTTTATACGGGTGAGTGCTCCCACTTTGGGTGCATAAATATTTAGAATTGTTATAGTTTCTTGTTGGTTTGTCCCCTGTATGACTATATATTGTCCTTCCTTGTCTCTTATTACAGTCTTTGTCTTAAAGTCTAGTTTGTCTGAAATAAGTACTGCTACTCTGGCTTACTTTTGACATGCATTTGCATATTAAATGTTTCTCCATTCCCTCATTTTCAATTTGCAGGTGTCTTTAGGTGTAAAATGAGTCTCTTGTAGATCACGTGCACATGAGTCTTATTTTTCATCCATTTTGAAACCAGACACCTTTTGATTGGATGATTTAGTCAATTTACATTCAAAGTAATTAGTGATAAATGTGTTTATTGCCATTTTATTACCTGTTTTGTGGTTGTTTCTGGAGATTTTCTTTGATCCTTTCTTCTTTTTGTCACTTTGATTTCTCCTTTTCATTCAAAGAGTCCTCTTTAATATTTCTTCCAGGGCTGATTTAGTGATATTGAACTCCTTTAGTTATTGTTTGGGAAACTCTCTCTTGTATTCTGAATGATAACCTTGCTGGAGAGAGTATTCTCTGCTGCAGATTTTCCCATTCATCACTTTGAATATATCGTGCCCCTCTCTTCTGCCTTGCCATCTTTCTGTTGAGAAATCTGCAGCTAGCCTTATGGTTCTTTCTTTGCAAGTTAAGGAATTCTTTTGTCTTGGTGCTTTTAATATATATTTTAGCACTATATTTTGCAAATTTAACTACCATATGTCTTGGTGTGGTTGTTTTTGTTGATTTTGATGGGAGCTCTCCTTGCTTTCTAGAAATGGTTATATGATTCCTTCTCCAAATTAGGTAAGTTTTCAGCTATTATTTTCTCAAACAAATATTCTGCCCCCTTTCTCTATCTTCTTCTACTGGGACTGCTATAATACGAATATTATTATGTTTGATGGAGTCACTGATTTCCCTAAGTCTATTCTCAGGCTGCACAATTGGGAGAGGGGCATGCTGTGCTCGGACTTAAGCTATCTTGACTGAGAATGGTAGTACCACCAGTAGGCGAGGGGTGGGGTTTGGTGTATGCAAATTGTGCATGCTGTGTTTAAGGGGCACTCCTTGCAGGTTACTCTGTGTTTATGCTGGGGAGGGGGAGGGAAATAGTGACAGCCTGCTCTGTTGCCTTTCAGGAATGCACTCCCCACTGTGTGCCTCAGGTGCTCTTCAGATCAGTTGTCATGCTGTCTGCATCTCCAGTTGTTTGCCCCCTCATTTCCAGGAGCAATGCAGTGCCCTCTAGGCTCTATCTCACCCAAGCCCACTGTCCCTTAATACTACAAGCTTTAATCCCCACTGGTTACAAGAACTCACAAAGTTCAGCCCCTCTCATTTTCTAAGCCAATGGTTTTGATAAAACATCTTCTTTACGTATTCCCCGTGTGCTCCTTTCTCTCTCACCCTTCTCTTTGACAATGGCTCCCTCCTCTGTGCAGCACCCATGATCTGATTCTCCTCTAAACCATGTCTCTGCAAGTTCTACCTTCTCTGATGTGGCCTCTTTTTTCCCTTTTGTTGTGGAGTTTGTTCTTCAGGCTTAAAGTAAATTTCTGGGGTATTTAGGATGATTTGCCAGTTATCTAGTTGTGTTCATGGGACAAAATGAGCCAGGATCTTCCTACTCTGCTGCCATCTTCCTCTCTCTTTCAAATTATTTTAAGTAAGCTATTCCTTAACTTTAGCCTCTGAAATGTTGATGTCCGATTTTTTAAATGGAAAGCCATTAGTTACAAAAACAAGTCTGTATCAGAGGCATTGATTTTTCTTTATGATTGGAATAAGTACCTCTGTTACTTATGTCTCTACTTCTTTACTTTCCACATTTATTATTTTTTCTCATATCCCTACATCTCTTTCATCATTCTTTTTTAGATATATCTTTCTCTGACACCATCCACATTCATTTATTTTTTATTCTTATATTATGATTTTAAAATTCTGTATTTTATTATCACTGAAGAAAAAACAGCAGAAAGTTCTGTGTTGGCTTCAGTAAGACCAGAGAGTATGCATATCTATGACACTCCAGAATTGAAGTCAACATAGTCATCACTACAAATTACTTGTTAAAAGAATCTATTCTTGAGAGAAAAGAAATTAGGAAAAGGAATTTAAACAATTCCTCCAAACCACACATTTATAAATATTGCCATATTCAAAATGTTTGATAGTCTTAAATATTCTCAATGGAAAAGCACTTTGCTATTGGCAATAGAAAAAAAAACTCAACAATAATGCTATTGGCAATAGAAAAAAAACTCAGCAATAATTTACCAAATGCTTTAAAATTTAAAAGTTATAACTGTTTTGGATTCATACTTAAGCATCTTCTTGTCATTACTATAATGACTGCAAATTGCTTTAAACACATCTCTCAATTAAATTGAGAGAAAATCTCATTGTATCCCATGTTTGTAATGTTTATTGCACTTATAATGAACCTAAAATTCTAATTATAGTTAATATACCTCAAAATACCTAGAGGTATATCTCAACTTCTAATGGTGTGGATGTTGTTTCAGCCCCCTACTTTGAAGAGTCTTCAAATACATTAACAGAACCATGCTTCATTCCAAATTAATATAGTACTTCAAAAAGAAAAATACCAAGATACAAATGTTACTAAATACCTGAAGGGTTCACATTTTGAATTCATTTTTTAGTTTTTTGGTAAACAAATGATTAATGAAATAATGCAACACTTTAAATTCCAGAAAATGGCCTGATTTTCCAACCTCCTATGAATACGGTGCATGACCAATCTATTATAGAAGATTAATACAAGTTCATTCTTTTTGTGTTATTGTGAGATAATATTAAAGAATCCAATTTAGACTGCTTGAAGCACCATATTTTTTTTTAATTTTTAAAAAAATATTTAAATTCAATTAGTCAACATATAGTAAATCATTAGTTTTTATGTAGTGTTCAATGATTTCATTAGTTGTGTATAATTTATTTTACATTTATTTTAGATGTAAATTTAAACTAAAAAATATTTATTTTAAATGCAGAGCTCCCACTGGCCAGTATCATTTTTTCAGTGATGGCATTATCCTAATAATTTTCCATTAAAAGAATACATTTCTATGCCTAATTACTGAGATTTGTTATATACAATATATTCACATTTCTTGAATACCACTCTAAGAAAGAAAGCATGAGTGGGGGGGGCAGAAGGAGAGGGAGAGAGAGTCTCAAGCAGACTCTGGGCTGAGTGCAGAGCCTGACCTGGGGCTTGATCTTGCAATCCTGAGATCACAACCTGACCTGAAACCAAGAGTCAGAAGCTTAACAGACTATGCCACCCAAGCAGCCATAGCATGGTGAACTTGAACTCCCAAATACTAGATGATTTTAGGTGCAATGGAACATTTTTATTTCGAAATAAGTAAGTTTAAATATTGTCACAAGTTGGTTTCCAGTAATACCTCAGTGACACACTTACAATACTATGGCATGGATCCTTTGATTCCAGGGAATTTATCATGAAGAATGACTTATACTACTGGGTGATAAGTGCTCAAAAGTTGTGTTTGTTAGCATGTGTTAAGGGCATAGATTTCTTACTACTTGTCCCCTCTTGGAACCAACAGATGGATAAATGATGTTAGAAGCCTGATCAATCCATTTAGCTACTCTAGTACCTGCTCTCCTGACAGGAAACTCATAGAAAAGGCATGAGGATACCTCAGCTAAAAGGCTATATTCTTTTAAATAGATGCCACTATTTCACTACCCAAGCTAGATGTATTGGGAGGAGGTGATGTGCAGTATAGATAAACGGGGAAGGAAATAGAAAAGGAGGGCATTAAAATCATTGATAGCTAGGTGGAATTGGATATTTTTTGACATTTTATTTATTTATTTATTTGCCTTATTTATGTATTTATTTAATGAAATTCTAAGGGTACTGGAGGATAAAGAACACCCTTAAAAGATTATGATATGGAAATTGGATATTTTCATTAAATGGTAAAAACAGAATTAAATTTACATTAAAATGAACCTTTGGGAATTTTTAATGTAATGTCTTAAAAGTCCAGAATATATTAAAAGTATACTTTAGGAAGGCCAGTAACAGATATAATTCATAAAATGTCACTTGTCACTACGAAGCAAGGAAAATCTTAGCTTTTTAAAAAAATATTTATTTATTTGACAGAGAGAGATCACAAGTAGGCAGAGAGGCAGACGGAGAGGGGGAGAAGCTGGCTCCCTGCTGAGCAGAGAGCCTGATGCAGGGCTCGATCCCAGGACCCTGAGATCATGACCTGAGCTGAAGGAAGAGGCTTAACCCACTGAGCCACCCAAGCACCCCAGTTTTTTAAAAAAATTATTCCTTTTTAGGGGCAGCTGGGTGGCTCAGTTGTTAAGTGTCTGCCTTCAGCTCAGGTCATAATCCCAGGGTCCTGGGATGGAGCCCAGCATCAGACTCCCTGTTCAGCAGGAAGCCTGCTTCTCCCTCTCCCACTCCCCCTGCTTCTGTTCCCTCTTTCACTGTGTTTCTCTCTGTCAAATAAATAAATAAAATATTCAAAAAATTAAAATAATTTATCCCTTTTTCTTTCTTTCTTTTATTAAAATATAATTAACATAGAGTGTTGTATTTATTTCAGGTGTACAATATAATGATACAGCAACTCTATACATTGATCTGTGTTCAATAAGATAAGTCTACTCTTGATCACCTTTATCTATTTCATCCCTCCTCCTACTCACCTCCTCTATGACAACCTTCACTTTGTACTCTATATTTAAGAACATGGTTTATTTTCTTTGTTCATTTGTTTTGTTCCTTAAATTCCACATATAGTGAAATTATATGGCATTTGTCTTTCTCTGAAAGAAGTAAAGGGAACATGCTTCACTCTGCTCCTTTGGCTCTATTAACAACAATGTGGCCAGCCCCTGCTGAATTTTGTCGGCACCAGAACATTCCAAAAGGATTTTTTAGCTCTTAGCAAATTTGAAAAAAGAAAGAAGACTGGAATAGACTAATGATAACTATTATGAAAATAATAGCTAAAATAACATAATTTTTCAGTCATGTACTCTGCATTAGATTAACATATCTATTCTTCATTATAACTGGATGATATACAAACTATCATTAACCTCACTTTTAAAATGAGGAAACTGAAGCAAAAGTGCAAGAAGAATTAAATGAAATACTTCATGTAAATTACTCAGCACAGTGCATGACACATGAAAAGTAGTCAACAAATATCAGGATAAAATGATAATTATTTCCCAAAGTCACAAAAATAAATTATTAGAAATACTCAATCCCATGTGGTCTGATTCTTAAGGCTGTACACTTAATGATTACATTGTTCTTCAGAAGAAGATATTACTTTTAAAAGATAAGTAATGTTCCAAAAGTATAGTTGTGGCATTTAAGGACTGTCAAAAGATAGCATATGAGAGGTAGAATGACTCAAAATATCCAGATCTATGTGGATGAACTGCCTAGAAGTGGTTAAATATTTTACATAGAAATGTTACTATATTCTGTAAACTTTTAAGTATCAGTATCATTAAAGGAAAATGATTGCTCTTTAATGGAGTTTTTATAAATCTTTAGAAGAATTAAGCATAGAAACAGAGATATAGAGGAATACATCCTATATATTTACTTTTATTATTATAACTATTCTTACTTCCTAAATATCTAAGGCATGGAATCAGTCTAAAAGAACAGAAAAAGAGAAATGTAGTGAGTCTTTTCATTCTTCCTATATTCTGCCAAACAAACTTCAAACACTTGAATGTCTGTCCCTTGCAACTGGAAACAAAATCTACCAACAAATGCCATGCCTTTAAAAACACCACTGATGATCTGATGATCACTCTCATCCCTTTGGATATACACCTTATATCCTGAAGTTCATCACCTGACTCTCAGGATCTGATAGTTTTTCAACCTACATGATTTTCCCATCTCTGTTACTCATGAGTCATTAGCCAGCACAGTTAAAACCTGTACCTCATTAGAAATAATTGAAAAGAAGATGTAGATTTTAAAAACTGAAAAAGGAAAAATCAGCAGGTCTTAGGAAGTAGTTGTATATAGAATATTCGAGAAGAAGAATTTTTTGAAGTTCTTATTGAAATTCCAGTTAGTTAACTTACAGTGTAATATTAATTTTAGTTGTATAGCATAGTAATTCAACACTTCCATACAACACTCAGTGCTCATCACAAGTGCATGACTTAAGTTCTATCACATACGTAATTCATCCTCCCACCCACCACCCCTCTGGTAACCGTCAGTTTATTCTCTATAGTTAAGAGTTTGTTTCTTGGTTTCTTCTATTTTGTTATCACTGCTCATTAGTTTTGTTTGTTTAATTCCACATATAAGTGAGATCATATGGTATTTGTCTTTCTCTGACTGACTCATGTAGTTTAGCATTATACTTTCTAGCTCCATCCACATCATTGCAAACAGAAAGATTTCATACTTTTTATGGCTGAGTAATAGCCCTTTATATATATGCATGCCACATCTTTGTCCATTCATCAGTTGATGTACATTTGGGCTCTCTCTATACTTTGGTTATTATTAATAATGTTGCTATAAACATTGGGGTGCACATATCCCTTCAAATCAGTATTTTTGTATCATCTGGGTAAACACCTAGCAGTGCAATTGCTGGTTGGAAAAGTAGTTCTATTTGTAACATCTGAGGAAGTTTCATGCAGTTTTCCAGAGTGGTGGCACCAGTTTGCATACCCACCAACAGTGTAAGAGGGTTACTCTTTCCCTACATCCTTGCCAACACCTGTTGTTTCCTGCATTGTTAATTTTAGCCATTCTGATTGGTGTGAGGTGATATTTCATTATAGTTTAGATTTGTATTTCCCTGAAAATGAGTGGTGTTGACTTCTTTTCATGTGCCTTTTAGCCATTTTATTTTTTAATTATTTTCTAAAGGTTTATTTATTTATTTTGGGGGAAAGGGCAAAGTGAGAGAATCTTTAAGCAAACTCTGTACTGAGAATGGAGCCCAAGGAAAGGCTTGATCTCCTGACCCATGAGATCATAACCTGAGCTGAAACCAAGAGTCAGATGTTTAACCTACTGAGCAGCCCAGGCACCCCAGCCATTTTTTTTAAAAGATTTTATTTATTTATTTATTTTAGAGAAAGAGTGTGAGCTGGGGGAAAGGGAGGACCAGAGGGAGACGGAGGGAGGAAAATCCCAAGCAGACTCCATGTTGAGCACAGAACACGCAATACAGGGCTTCATCAGGATCCTGAGATCATGACCTGAGCTGAAACCAAGAGTCAGGACACTCAACCGATGGAGCTACACAGGCACTCCTGTAGTCATTCTCTATTACATCTTCTTTATCCATTCATTTAGTTGATGGACGCTTGGACTATTTCCATAATTTGGCTATTGTAAATAACGCTGTTATAAACATCATGGTATGTGTATCCCTTTGAATTAGCATTTCTGTATTCTTTGGTAACTACCTAGTTACACAAGGTATTACTATGGATCATAGGGTAGTTCTGTTTTTCATTTTTGAAGAACCTCCATACTGTTTTTCAGAGTGGCTGCACCAGTTTGCATTCCCACCAACAGTGCAAGAGGGTTCCCCTTTCCCAACATCCTCCCCAATACCTGTTGCTTCTTATATTTTTTATTTTCCCCATTTTGACAAGTGTGAGGTGATAGCTCATGGCAGTTTCTGTTTGTATTTCCCTGATGATGAGTGATAGTGAGCATCTTTTCATGTGTCTGTTAGCTATCTGAATGTCCTCTTTAAAAAATATCTATTCTTGTCTTCTACCCATTTTTTAATTATATTATTCATTTTGGGGGTGTTAAGTTTTATAAGTTCTTTATGCATTTTGGAAACTAACCTTTTATCAGATTTGTCATTTGCAAACACCTTCTTTCATTCCATACGTTGCCTTTTAGTTTTGCTGATTGTTTCCTTTGCTATGCAGAAGCTTCTATTTTGATGAAGTCCCAATTGTTTATTTTTGCTTTTGTTTCCCTTGCCTAAGAAGACATATATAGATAGAAGTTGCTACAGCTGATGTCAAAGAGGTTACTGCCTGTGTTCTTCTCTGAAATTTTTATGGTTTCAGGTCTCACATTTAGATCTTTAATCCATTTTGAATTTATTTATGTGTATGATGTATGATAGTGGTCCAGTTTTAAAATTCTTTTGCATGTTGCTGTCCAGTTTTCCCAATAGCATCTTTAAAGTCAAAGATGGCTTACAATTTTATGTGGCTAAAGGGCCAAATATACTATAATGTAAATAGTGTCTTTGTTCACTGAAAAGCACTTACCACTATTAACCAATAATAAATCTTTATTAGAAATTTGAAAGCTATAATAATTTTTTCTGAAATTTCTTCTTACACTAGGTTAGATATGTCAGTTGTTTCAATTAGATATATTAGTACTGGAGACCAATACTTTGTGAATTTTTTAGTGTGAAATATAATCATTTTTCTGTAAGTACACATTGTACACATGGTACATAACTGGTGATCCAAAACTAAATGAATCTTTTTTCAAATGGAACATTGTAAATGAAATCCTAGTTTATAATTACAACATATATAACTTATTGAACCCCTACTATATGCTAGGCACTGGACTCAGGATTTACTCATATTATTTCTAATACTCATAACAATGCTACAAGGGAACTGTTTGATCCCAATTCAGTAGATGAAGAAACTGAAGACTAGAAAAGTTAAGTAACTGACTCAAGGTCACACAGTAGTAACACAATTAAAAATTACCTGCTTGAGGTGAAATATGGAAAATATTTTATCTAAACACAATGTGACTTCCCTGCAAAAACAGTTTTTATCCATTTACACTTAAGGGTGAACAAAATGTCTAAAATCAGATATTCCTGGGGGATAGATGGAATGAAGACCATAGTAGCATACCATACCTTAACACCAAAATGGGTAAAAGCAAAAATAAAGGTCAATAACTTCAAATGTTGCTTATATAGAGCTCCACTCCAATGTGGTAAGCAGGACAGTGGCCCTTCCAAAGATGTTCATGTCATAATCCCTGGAGCCTGTGAATGTGTAATGTTATATGGCAAAAGGGAATTAAAATTGCTTAACAACCAACCTTAAAAATGAGAAGATTATGCTGAATTATTCAAATAAGCTTAGTGCAGTAACATGGGCCCTTAAAAGGAAAAGAGGAAAATGAAAAGATCACAAAGATATCAAAGTGAAAGAAATGTCAGGAGAGATGGAAAGCATGAGATTCAACCAGCCATCTCTGGCTTTGAAGCTGAAGTGTGGGGGCTATAAGGCAAAGAATGTAAATAGCCTCTAAAAGCTAGGACTCTCAGTGACAGCCAGCAAGGAAACAGGTAAGAAACTGAACTCTGACACTAACCTGAATGAATAAGAAAATGGATTTTTTCCTGGTACAACAAGAGAAGAAAAGCAACTCTGCAGACACATTGAATATTAGGCCACTCAGACATATACTAAACTTCCAAGCTACAAAAGTATAAAATAATAAATTGGTGGTGTTGTAAGATCCTAAATTTGTGCTAATTTATTATAGCAGGAATAGAAAACATACAACTGGAGTTACCTTTTTCAGGGTTACTATTGAGATGGATGCCTCCTGCTACTATCTTCCTATTTCAGTCTTCTTCACCTCAGACTCCCCTCTTCTTCATTTGTTTACCACCCTGATGTTTCCTACTCCCATAACATTTGGTGGTGTATTTATTTTTTAAAAAGTATTGGAAGTTTACTGAAGGATGTTATATAGGTACCACAAATAATACTAAAGATATCATTCAATATGCAGACCTTTGCATTCAGACAGGGTAATCATTTTAACAGTTAATACTTTCCTACAGTGACTTCCTCTGTATGATTAAAATCCTGGGTATGAGGTTAGGTTTTTTACATTATTCCACAAATAATGGATACCATGCATGTTATCGTGAATGGCTGGACTTCATTCTTTCTCACGGTTGAATAATATTCTACTGCATATACACAGTAAGTCTTCTTTTATCTATTCATTCATTGATAGACAGGTTGTTTCCATATCTTTGCTATTGTGAATGATGCTGCAATAAGCATGGAATAACAAATACGTTTTTGATATCCTGTTTTTGTTTCTTTTACAAATAAATCCGGAAGTGGGGGTGTTGGATCATATGACAGTTCTATTTATAAATTTTAAAGAAACCTTCATGCTATTTTCCATGGTGGCTGTATGAATTTACATTCCCACCAGTAGTGCACAAGTGTTCCCTTTTCTCCATATCCACATCAACACTTGCTGTCTCTTTGTCTTTTTGATGACAGCCGTTCTAACAGGTGTGAGGTGATATTTCTTGTGGTTTTGCTTTATATATAAAAAAATATGAATTAACAGAATCAGAGAGTAGAATGCTGGTTACCAGGGACTGGGCTTTGGGAAAATGGAGAGATATTGGTCAAAATGTCTGAACTTTAAATTAGAAGATGAACAAGTTCTAGAGATCCAATGTACAACATTGTAATTATAGTCAGCAATACTATGTGATATACTTCAAAATTGCTAAGAGATGAGATCTTAAATATTCTTATCAGAAAAAAATAATAATTAAATAATTATGTGACATGATAGAGGCGTTAGCCAAAGCTACAGTAGTAATTATATTGCAATATATAAATATATCAAATCAACATGGTTGTATACCTTAAACTCATACAATGTTATTAGTCAATTATATCTCAAAAAAATGCTTGATAACACACAGAATCACTCAAAGATTTTTAATGAAACAATGGTATTGTTTTTCAGTGGATAACTAGAGCTGGCATTTACTAGTTTGATAAAGGTAACTTATGAACCATCAGAAATCTGGCAAACTGGTGGCTAAATATAGCCATTATTAAAAATAAAGTAAGCTTACAATTACCTGAATTATGTTAAAAACAAAGGTAGTAAATTCTCAAAACTCACTTTTCATTGTTTTACCACATTTTTCTACTCCATTCTCTTGAGTCATTTAAATCTATTATATCTATAAGGTGGTATACTACTGTACATTTCTTCCCAACTGCATCATGATGATGGATTGAAATCAGACACAGAATATCTTCACCATGGAAACTGACAAACTTCTGATTCTATAAATCAAGTGCAGGGCTAGTGGCTCAGTATAAATTTTGCACACTGTTTCCCTATTCTCAAGTTATCCAGTGGGCATACTCCCTCAGAGCTGACCTGCCTGGGTCCCACTAATACCACAGACAACAAGCTCAACTCACAGAAGACAGAGAGTCTGTACAGATGACTGCACTAAAAGGAAAAGTGACTCAAACAGAAGAGCAGGGCATAAGCAACACATTAAAATACTCTTCTGAAGTGCCAGGGTACTGCGGAAACTTTTCTGGATAAAGTCACTACTTTCCAGAGCAGAAGACATAGATTAGTTTTTCTTTCTTTCCTTCTTTCTTTTTTTAGCTTTTGTTTAAAGCTGAATTGCTTAACACACAGAAACAGACACAGGGAGGCAGACAAAATGAAGAGATAGAGAAATTTATCCCAAATGAAAGAACAGAGCAAGTCCATAGCCAGAGAGCTAAGTAAAACAGATATAAGTAACATATCAGAAAGAGCATTTAAAGCAATGATTATAAAGATACTCACTGGACTTGAAAAAAGAATAGAAGATATGAGCAAGACCCTTAAAATAAGATAATAAATAACATAGCAGAGATAAATGGCTCAATTAATGAAATGAGAAACATGTTTGATGGAATAAACAACATAATGAAGGAAGCAGAGGAATGAATTTAGTGACACAGATGACAGAATAATGGAAAGTAATCAAAGCTGATCAAAAGAAAGAAAAAGCAGTTGTACAAAATGAGAATAGACCTAGGGAAATCAATGACTCCATCAAATGTAATAACATTCATACTGTATGAGTCTGAGAAGAAGAGGAGACAGAAAAAGGGGCAGAAAACTTGAGGAAATAATAACTGAAAACTTCCTTAATAGGGGGAATGAAACATATATTGAGATCCAAGAAGCACAGGGAACTCCCGTCAAAGTCAACAAAAGCAGACCAACACTAAGATATGTTCTAATTAAATTTGCAAAATATAGTTATAAAGAAAAAATCTTAAAAGCAGCAAGACAGAAGAAGTCCTTAATTTACAAAGGAAGACCTATAAGGCTAGCTGCAGACTTCTCAACAGAAACATGGCAAGCCAGAAAGCAGTGGCATGATATATTCAATGTGCTCAATGGGAAAAATATGTACCCAAGAATAACCAGCAAGGCTATCATTCAGAAAAAAGGGAGAGATAAAAAGCTTCTGAGAGAAACAAAAACTAAAGGAGTTGATGACCACTAAACCACCCCTGCAATAAATATTAATGGAGAATTTTTTTAGTAGAAAGAAGACTCCAGAAGTGAAAGTATGATGGTAGGGAACACAAAAGCAGTAAAAATAAATATTTCTTTAAAAATATTAATTGAGGAATTCACAAAATAAAAGGGTATAAAATATAACAATTTATAACTAAAATATAGGGAGAATAGGAACAAGAATTGGTTCAAACATGCATGACTTTGTAATACAAACTGCTAAATGCAGAAGAGGTCATACACAAGCCTAATTGTAGCCATATATCCATATATCAAAAATCACTAGTAAATATGCAAAGAATAAAGAGAAAGAAATCCAAATACATTACTAAGGAAAACCAGCAGATCATGAAAGAGAAAAAGACAAGGATCAGAGAAAATCTTCAGAAACAACCACAAAATGAGTAACAGAATGACAAAAATACATATCTAGCAATAATTACTTTGCATGTAAATGTACTAAATGCACCAATCAAAAGTTATAGGGTGACAAAATAGATACAAAAACAATAACCATCAATATGCTCCCTACAAGAGACACAGTTTAGACCTAAAGACACCTGCAGATTCAAAGTAAGGGCATGAAGAAACATCTACCTTGCATACGGATGTTTGAAGAAAGCCGTGGTAGCAATACTTATATCAGACAAAAACAGACTATAAGACAAAGAGTGTAACAAGAGAAAAAGGAGGGCACTATATAATAATAAAGGGGTGAGTTCAACAAGAAGATATAAGAATTGTAAATATTCATCCAAGAGAAGAACACCCAAATACACAAGAGTTAACACCAACATAATTACACTAATGATAATAACAGTAATAATAGGGGATTTAAAACCCCCTTTACATCAATGAACAGATCATCTGAACAGAAAACTAACAAAGAAACGACAGTTTTAGAGGAACACACTGGAACAGATGGATTTAAAGGTATATTCAGAACATTCCATCCTAAAACAACAGAATACATGTTCTTTTCAAACGCACATGGAACATTCTTCAGCACAGATAATATATCATCCCACAAAACCAGTCTCAACGAATTCAAGAAGATTAAAGTTATACCATGCATCTTTCCTGATTGCAACACTATGAAATTAAAAATTAAACACAAGAAAATATCTGGAAAGAACATACATACAAGGAAGGTTAAATAATATTCTACTAAACATGAAGGGTCAACCAGGAAATCAGAGAAGAATTAAAAAAATACATGGGCTCTGAAAAACAATCTGAGGGTTTTGAAGGGGCAGGGGGTTGGAAGTTGGGTGAGCCCGGTGGTGGGTATTATGGAGGGCACGTATTGCATGGAGCACTGGGTATGGTGCATAAACAATGAATTCTGATACACTGAAAAGAAATTTAAAAAATTAAAAATTAAAAAAATACATGAAAACAAATGAAAATGAAAACACAATGGTCCAAAACATATGGAATGCAGCAAAAGATCTTCTAAGAAAGACATATATAACCATGCACACTGACCTCAAGAAACAAGAAAAATCACAAATAAATAACCTACACTTACACCTAAAGGAGCTAGAAATAAAACAACAAACAAAACCTAAAACCAGTAGAAGGAAGGAAATGATAAATATTAGAGCAAAAAGAAATGATATCAAAACTGAAAAAACAATAGAACAGATTAATGAAAACAGGAGCTGGTTCTTTGGGAAAAAAATCAGTGAAACTGATAAAACTCTAGCCAGATTTATCAAAAAAAGAGAAAGGATTCAAATAAATAAAATCACAAATGACAGAGGATAAATAACAACCAATACCAAAGCAATACAATTTTAAGAGAGTATTATGAATATATGCCAACAAATTGAACAACCTGAAAGAAATGGATAAATTACTAGAAACATATAAACTACCAAAACTGAAACAGGAAGAAACAGAAAAGTTGAACAGACTGATAACCAGCAAAGAAATTTAATCAGTAATCACAAATCTCCTAACAAACAAAAGTCCATGATCATAGGGCTTCACATATTAATTTTACCAAACAATTAAAGAAGAGTTAATACCTGTTCTTCTCAAATTAGTCCCCCCAAAATGAAGGAAAACTACAAGTTCATTCTATGAGGCAAGCATTGACCTTATAAGAAAACTAGATAGGGGTGTCTGGGTGGCTCAATCATTAAGCATCTGGCTTGGCTCAGGTCATGATCCCAGGGTCCTCGGATCAAGGCCCGCACTGGGCTCCCTGCTCTGCGGAGAGCCTGCTTCTCCCTTTCACACTCCCCCTGCTTGTGTTTTCTCTCTCTCTCTCTTTCTGTCAAATAAATATATAAAATATTAAAAAAAAACAGATAAAGTTTCCAGTAAAAAAGAGAACCAAGAGGCCAAAATCTCTGATGAACATATATGCAAAAATTCTCAACAAAATACTAGCAAATTGAATTCAACAATATATCAAAAAAACATTCAACATGAACAAGTGAGAATTATTGCTGGGTTTCAAGTATGGTTCAATATTCACAAATCAATCAACGTGTTACATCACATCAATAAAAGAAAGGATAATAACCATATGATCATGTCAATAGATGAAGAAATAGCATTTATAAAAGTATGACAGGCATTGATAAGAAAAATCTTCAACAACATAGGTTTAGAGAGAACAGAACTCAACATAATAAATACCATATGAAAAACCCAGAGATAGGGGTGCCTGGGTGGCTCAGTGGGTTAAAGCCTCTGCCTTCAGCTCAGGTCATGATCCCAGGGTCCTGGGATTGAGTCCAGCATCAGGCTCTCTGCTCAGCAGGAAGTCTGCTTCCTCCTCTCTCTCTCTCTGCCTGCCTCTCTGCCTACCTGTGATCACTGCCAAATAAATAAACAAAATCTTAAAAAAAAAACAAAACAGAGATAATATCACCCTTAATGGGAAAAGAAGACTTTCATTATTTGTAGATGACATGATACTCTATATAGAAAACCCAAATGACTCTACCAAAAAACTGCTAGAACTGATGAATGTATTCAGTAAAGTCAAAGGATACAAAATCAATCTGCAAATATCTGTTGTATTTCTATATAGCAATTTGTAGTTTTCAGAGTAGAGGGCTTTCAACTCTTTGGTTAGGTTTATTCTTAGGGGGCTTTTTTTCATTCTTATTTTTTTATTCTTAGGGGGCTTTTTTTCTGATATTTCATAGCAGAAACATAAATGAAGAAAAGCCCCATTTACAACTGCACCAAAAATAATAAAATACCTAAGAATAAACCTAACCAAAGAGTTGAAAGCCCTCTACTCTGAAAACTACAAAACACTGAAAAAAGAAATTGCAAGGTGACACAAAGAAGTCAAAAGACATTCTATATTCATAGATTAGAGGAAAAAATATTCTTCAAAAATCTATACTACACAAAGCAGTCTACACCTTTAATGTAATCCCTATCAAGATAGCAACATCATTTTACAAAGAACTAGAACAAACAATCTTAAAATTTGTATGGAACCACAAAAGATACTGAGGAGCCAATGCAACCTTGAAATAGAAAAGCAAAGCCAAAGGCATCACAATTATAGACTTCACGTTGTATTATGCAGCTGTACCAAAACAGTATGGTATTGGCACAAAAATAAATACAGAGTTCAATAGAACAGTATATAAAACCCAGAAATAAACCCATGAGTATACTGTCAATTAATCTTTGACAAGGCAGGAAAGAATATCCAATGGGAAAAAGAAAGTCTCTACAACAATTGGTGCTGGACAGCAACATGCAAAAGAAAGAAAATGGCTAACTTTATTACAACATACACAAAAATAAAATCAAAATTGATTAAAAGACCTAAACATGAGACCTGAAACAATAAAAATCCTAGAACAAAACAAAGGCAGTAACCTCTTTGACACTAGCCTTACCAACTCTTTTTAGATGTGTCTCCTGAGCCAAGGGAAGAAAAACAAAACTAAGCTGCTGAAACTAAATCAAAATTAAAAATCTTCTTCACAGTAAGGAAATAATCAATAAAACTAAAAGACAGACTATGGAATGGGAGAAGATATTTGCAAATGGCATACCTAATAAAGGGTCAGTATCCAAAATGTAAATGGATCTTATAAAACTCAATACCCAAAAAGCAAATAATCCACTTTAAAAATGGGTAGAAGACATGCACAGACATTTATCCAAAGAAGATACACACTTGACCAACAGACATGAAAAGATGCTCAACATTACTTATCATCAAGAAAATAAAAATTAAAATTAGAATGAGATATCACCTCACAATATTAAGAATAGCTAAAATAAAAAACACAAGGAACAACAGGTGTTGGCAAGGATGTGGAGAAAGGGGAACCCTCTTACACTGTTGGTGGAAATGCAAACCGGTGCACTCACTGTGGAAAACAGTAAGGAAGTTCTTCAAAATGTTAAAAATAGAACTACCTTATGATCCAACAATCACACTACTGGATATTTTCCTAAAGAATATAAGAACACTAATTCAAAGGGATACATGAACCCCTGTATTTATAGCAGCATTATTTACTATGCCAAGATATGAAAGTAGCCCAAGTGTCCATCCAATGATGAATGGATAAAGAAGAAGTGGTATATATATACAATGGAATAATATCCAGCCATAAAAAAGAATGGAATCTTGCCATTTAAAATGACATGTATGGAGCTAGAAAGTATAAAGCTAAGAGAAATAAGTTAATTAGAGAAAGACAAATAGTATGTGATTTCACTCCTATGTGGACTTTATTATTTTTTAAAAGACTTTATTTATTTATTTGACAGAAACCGATGGAGTCACCCAGGAGCCCTGCCCTGATGTGGAATATAAGAGAAAAACCAAACAAGCAAACAAGGAAAGGGAAAAAATAAGAGATAGACAAAGCAAGAATATCTATTATAAAGAACAGCCTGGTTACCAGAGGGTAGGTTGGTGAGGGAATGGATTAAGTAAGTGATGAGGATTATGAAATGTTCTTGTCATGATGAGCACAGGGTGATGTATGGAAGTTTTGAAGTACTATACTGTACACCTGAAACTATTTTAAAACTGTATTTGAACTTACCTCACACCTGTCAGAATGGCCAAAATCAACAATAGAAGAAACATTAGATGCTGGTGAGGATGTGGATTCCCACACTGTTGGTGGGAATGCAAACTGGTGTAGCCACTCTGGAAAACAGTATGGAAGTTCCTAAAAAATTAAAAATATAGCTTCCCTACAATCCAGCAGCTGCTCTACTAGTTATTTATGCAAAGAACACAAAAATACTAATTCAAAGGATACATGTATTTACTCAAACAATACAAAAATACCAATTCAAAGGATACATGTACCCTGATGTTTATATCAGCATTATCTACAATAGCCAAGTCACAGAAATAGTACAAATGTCCACTGACTGATGAATGGATAAAGATGTAGTACACACACACACAAACACACATACATATACATGCACATATACATATGTACCATATATACACATATATGTGCCATGAAATATTATTCAGCCATAAAAAGAATGAAAACTTGCCATTTGTATCAACATGGATGGAACCACAAAGAATTAAGTTATGCAAATAAGTCAGAGAAAGACAAATACATGATTTCGCTCATACGTGGAATTTAAGAAACAAAACTAATGAACATGGGGGGGGGAAGAGAGGGAAACCAAGAAACAGACTATTAACTGTATAGAACAGATAATTACTTGAGGGAAGGTAGGCAGGAGATGGATTAAATAGGTGATGTGTATTAAGGAAGGCAATTCTTGTGACAAGCACTGGGTGTTGATTAATCCCTAAATTCTATACCTGAAAATAATATTATGCTCTATGTTAACTAACTGGAATTTAAAAAAAATTAAGGAAAGGAAAAAAAAGATAACTAAGTTGAAACTAGTCCTCTCACAAGTAAAAAAAAAAAAAAGAAATATCTGAAATTACAGATAATCAGATCTATAATCCCATGATATCACCAGCCTGGCATTTACAACAATTATTTCAACGAATAGGAAAAGTGATTTATTTTATGCAATATAAATACAAATCTGTATGATACTGCAAGACTTGCCTTCCTTGTGAGATTGATGGAATTTAAAGTTGAGTTTACAAGCTATACAAACCTTCATATTGATAATAACAGTTTGTACTTCCATGTGCAACTGGAATCTCATTTAATTCATCTCTCTGATTGACATCTGAAATAGTTGTAAATATTGTGACTGAGTACTGTATTCTATATACTTCAGCCTGTTAACAGGAATCACTCATTTATTAAAAGAAGCTAATGAGTTTAAAAGTTATTTCCACAAATAATGTGGAAGACCCATTCTCACTGTGCTTTAATCAAGGTGAAGGCTCTAATCAACCAGCTCCAGTACTACTAGATAGTGATTTGGCTAGCAACTGCCTGGAAAAATAGGTAAGTATAATCCTTACAATGTGTGGCATGTCCAAATAGAAATAGTTATTAGGGAAGCATCATTATCTATCAGGATGCTGGAAAGTAACTACATCATCTGACTGTTACAATGATTCAGTAAGACTGGTACACATAGTACTTAATACAGTGTCAAGTGTTCAGTTACTTTTAATAAATGGTGCTAGTATTTTGTTCTTGTTAACATTTTTCTGCTCCATTTAGCCTAACAGATACTTGTTAAAAACCTGCAGCTTTTTTAAAGCGAGATCATATAAAAATCACAATAATAGTTGGTTAGTATTGATATAATTTTATAAAATTTATCCTGCATAATTAGTGTATTAACTAATTAAATTAAAAATAATCAGGTATTTTATGAGTAAATTTAATACACATATATAAACAATATGAATCTGTCATTAAAGAGAATCTAAAATTTCAAAAATAATAAAATAAAAACACATTTTTAATAAAAATAAGTATAATAATAAAGAAAGAGCTCTTAATTATAGCGAACAATCTGGTGGTTACTAGAGAGAAGGGAGGTGGGACACTGTGTTAAATAAATGATGCAGATTAAGAAGTGCACTTATGATGAGCACTGAGTAATGCATGAAATTGCTGAATCACTATATTGTACACCTGAAACTAATATAACACTGTATATTAGCTAACTGGAATGTAAATAAAAACTTAAAAAATCAACAAATGTATTCTCTGAAAATTGGCTATATGGAACTTATGATAAAGAGCACCATACATTTTATTATTTAATTTTGGGCTACCTACCTTAATATCAGTAATATATATACCATATATGTTCATATATATTTATATATCTATCTAAATCTGTATTTATATATCATGCCTGTTTTTTCCAAACAACCAGTTCAACATTTGCCAGGACACCACTGACTTACAATTTCACTTTTTTAAGCTAATTTTCATTCATTCTGTTAAGACAGTTAGACTTAAGTACATAGATGCAAAAAAGAGTAAGTACAAAATTCCTGCCATCTAAAAAGGGCATGGCATCCAAGGATACTAAGAATCCTGAGTACTTTGACATGTGACAAACTCAAAGATAACCATTTTTTTTCCTTCTCTATGAAGTGTGGTGATAACCAAAACATGAGGGAAAGGGAACCTATAAAGTGACTCTTTAAACAAAGTTAACAGTAATCTCTGTGGACCTTATGAATCAAGGGGTTAGGACTCTATATTAGACTATGACTTCTCCACAACTTCTATTCATAGAAATCCAAAACATTACAGGCATCCACAATGACTCTCCAAGCTAATCCTTCTTTTACATCCTTATCAAAAAAAAAAAAAAAGTTGTGGTCTTTCATTCTCTCTCAAATATACGTTGTGCTCCTCAATCCCTCAAACTTTTTTTTTTTTAACTTGAGATGATCATTCCTAATGAACTCCTAGTTGAAGAGTGTTGTCTCTTATATACCCTTAAGGACTTTATCATCAGTTCTGAATTTACTCATCTATCCTAAGAAGCGCTATGGTAAAAAGCTTATGGTTAAAACACTGTGCTATATGGTTAAAAAAAAAAAAAAAGTCTCCTCATGGTCTGCTCTAACAGCCTCAAATTCATATATTATTTATGTATGTTGATTTTTTCAGAGAAACCCTTCCCCTTTTTGAATGAGGAAAATTTATGGAAGGATCTGTAAAGCGTTTTTTAATCCTGAAAGTATGTGTGTGTGTGTGTATATATATGTGTGTGTCTCTGTGTGCGACACACAGAGACACACACAGACACACACATATATATACACACCATATATATATGCACACACATATATACACAACATATATATATAAACTTTATATATGTAGGTGTGTATATATATATATAAACTTTATATATGTATGTATTTTTCAGATGGTAAAAGATGGTAAAGCTTAAAATGTAAGTTGTTAATATGTATGTGTATATATATATATATAGATAACATGTTAGTATATGTGTGTATATAAGCTGTTAATATGTGTGTATACACATATAAACTTTATATATATATATAAACTTTATATATATATGAATGTATTTTGCAGATCATGAAAGATGGTAAAACTTACAAATGTAAGCTATTAATATTATAGCTTTTATTGTTACCATCACTATTTTTCAAGATGCCTGGGCTCCTTTCCTTTTCATTCTTTAAAAAAAAAAAAAGATTTTATTTATTTATTTGACAGAGAAAGAGAGTGAGAGAGAGCACAAGAGAGTGGAATACCAAGCAGATGGAGAGGGAGAAGCAGACTCCCCACTGAGCAGAGAGTCTAACATGGGACTCCATCCCAGGACACTGGGATCATGACTCGAGCTGAAGGCAAATGCTTAACTGACTGAGCCACTCATTCTTTCCTTCTCATTCTTTTTTTAAAATATTTTATTTATTTATTTGACAGACAGAGATCACAAGTAGGCAGAGAGGGAAACGGGGGGGGGGGGGGCGGGGGAAGCAGGCTCCTCAATGAACAGAGAGCCCAATGCGGGGCTCGATCCCAGAACCCTGGGATCATGACCTGAGCTGAAGGCAGAGGCTTTAACCCAGTGAGCCACCCAGGTGCCCCTCCTTCTCATTCTTAAAATCTGCTGTTTTGGGCCAGCAATTGCAAAGGATTTAATTGTCTGAAAAAAAAGTAGAAAAGTCAGGAATGCTGAAAAGTGAATTGGAGAGTTAACATTAAAGCTAAAGATTAAACTAACAAAGAACCTTTAATGGTAGAGTTAGCAGTCTGATTTTAATCAGTCATATTTCTGCACAAGGGAATGTTTGAGGATAATGCCAAAGAACGATTATTCTGGATAAACTTTGTAATGTGTATTGGAGCAGAAAGCCAAGAGACTGTGGTATACAGTTCTTCAATACTACTATTACTACTAGAAAGGAGGAGGAAGAGGAGAAATAGGAGGAGGAGGCAGTAGCAGCAATGGAGTGGAAGGAAGAGATGGAGGAGGGAAAGAAATAGCTGCTACAGCTAATACTAAGCACTATACACAAAAATTAAAGTTAATTATCTCAGGTAATACAACAATTTTAGCATTGTCATGATCTCTATTTTGCAGATACAGCAAGGGAAGTTCTGAGCCAGTGAGTATTATGTGCAACATCATAGCTAGTAAGTTTTATCTGGAATGTAAACCTAGGCAGCCTGACTCTAGAGCCCAAATTCTAAACCTGAATTCTAAATTCCAATTCTGAATAGTTTAAAGATTTGATTTAAGGTGACATACTCCCAACTAACTGAATGCATTTCCAACAGTACTCTTGAATTAAAAGCTAATTTTAAAAAAATCTACAATAATCAGGAGTATCTGTAGATAAATGAGTGTGATGCCCCAAGATAAGATTAACTGAAATAGCATTTTTTAATGCTAGATGAAATGAGTCAGCCAGAGAAAGATAAATACCCTATAATTTCGCTAATACATGGAATTTAAGAAACAAAAGAAAATGAACAAAGGACAAAAGAGACAAACAAAGAACCGGAGACTCTTAAGTATATAGGGAACAAACTGGGTTGCCAGAGGAGACATGGGTGAGAGGATGGGTGAAATAGGTGAAGGGAATTAAGAGTATGCTTAGAATGAAAGCACCAAGTAATGTATAGAACTGTCAAAACACTGTATTGTATACCTGAAACCAATGTAACATGGTGTGTCCATTATAATTAAATTAATTTTAAAAATCTTAAAAAAATTAAACAGCATTTGATAAAATTTTACTGGAGAGCTCTATTCTCTAACTATTCTAACTATAATTGCTAATATATTTGTATTTTTCCTTTAGAAGCTACTATAGACACTAAAAAAATAGTGTAGCAGTAGGTTGAAAGTGATTAAAAGCAGAGGATATATGAACCCCCCCCAAAATCTCAAAACTCAGGAAAGAGTGTATCATTCCTCAAAAGTCACTAAACAGAAAAACTCTGCAATTAGGCTATCTTCAAGTTATCTATCTTATTATTCACTGCTAATAAGGAACAATCAAATTTTCTGATTGTTTACATATCCAACTTAATCCCAAGGATGATAATGACATACATATCTAATTTAATCCCACCAAGGATGACAATGACATATTTTTAAAAATCCACAAATTATGAACTCATACACAAACAATCTATACTAAGTTGGTTGCCTAGAAGGCAACTTACAAATGAATCTCTAAGTGTCCTTTTCATACCTGCTGTAGCTATGTTTGTGGTGTGTGTGTGGGGGGGGTAGGTGGGGGGAGAGAGAGTAATAGTATGTGAATTCCTGAAAATTTACTCAGAAAATATGTTTATCCCTCTATGAGGTGCTCATATGGCTCAGTCAGTTAACTTCTGACTCATGATCTCAGGGTCTTGAGATCAAGCCCCCGCATTGAGCTCTGTCCTCAGCTGCAAGGGGGTGAGTCTTCTTGAGATTTTCTCTCCATCTCCTTCTGCCCCTCCCCACTGTGCTTGTTTTTTCTCTAAAATAAATAAATCTTTAAAAAAATGTGTTTAGCCCTCTACCTTAAAGGCCAATTGTTTAAGCAAGAGGTTCTACTTTAACCAAATGTTTGAAATATTAAATTGTGTACTTTCAGCCTGACTCCCAAATGTAAAATGCCAAATTTTCAAAGGAAAAAAACCTGATCAATAATATATTTTCTTACAGTAACTGTAGTTTTTCTAAGTTCTGTGACTAAAAATTTAAAAATTAGTATCTCTTTGCTGAAATATGTTCATGCTTCAATAATGCTTCTGTATATTCACTTCTGTGTATTCAAATTCTTCTCACTGACAAAAATACATCTCTAAGACAGTGGTAAATTAATTAAAAGAAATTTTCTGGTGAACAGATACATAGTTTACAAAAAAAACGGACAAAAACAGAAAAATCCCCACTATTTTAGAAACTCTTATACACTAGCAGGAACAAAAAATAACATAACTGTCCAGCAATTTCTTGGATTTCTTGGACATTATATAACACCCCCCCTCTTTCGCTGTCTCTCTTTCCCTGCCTCAAACACACACACACACACACACATACACACACACACACACACACACACCATAACTAACACAGAAGATAAAGGAGGTGACAATATATTCAACTACCATGACATCCAAAAGCCCAGAGCCAAAAGAGATCAAGCGTTAAAACTTTAACAGAAACAGAATTAAATTTATCCATGCAGAGTGAACCAGTAAGTCATCCAGATGTTTCCAGCCGGATATTTGGTATACTGTGAAAAGATACCATTTGACTCACTTTTTCCCACATTGTAGGCAGCTGTTAATAGTAGCAATTCCAAGACAATTTAGTAACTATACTTTGAACCATAAAATTATAAATCTCAGTACATCCTGCCCCATCACACTTGTCTTTAGTATTGCAACAAATAATTTTTTACTTAGATTTCCTCAATAGATTTTTTGTTGGTGTTACTACTATTGTTTTCTTACCTGATCTTCTCCTTGCATATCTTTCTTCTCAACTTTGTCCTAAGGGGGAAAAAATCAAGACAATTTAATGGAGCATATACAGTTAAAAAGAGGAAGCTGTATTTTAAAGAGAAGTTAAGCTGTTAATAAAAGTAAAGATAAGGTGAACTATAATTTATGTTCAGTGAGCTTCAACTCTACTTCTATGAGAATTAAGCTTAAATGCATGACATGCTAGTATTTTAGTGCAGTTATTTAATTATCTACAAATTGTCTTTACATCCAACCAACATATCTATATCTCACAAAATATTTATGTTTGGAGACACTCTGTAAAAGAGCTCTTTAAGATAAAAAGAAATTCCAATTTCTTAAGCTTCTGGCATCTCTCCCATAAGATTACTGACCGTCCTTCTAAAATAATATGTTAAGTATTTAGTTTCCACCCCATGCCCTAAGAAAAAATTCACCTGAGTCTGAAGACTTGCACTCTTGGCAATTTCATTTCTCAGAAAAGAAAAACATGGTAAGAACAGTTTATCTGGTCCAAATTTTGAGCAAAAAATAACTATTTATAAAACCTAGAAGCCTTGGGAAAAAGTGACCATGTCATGTCATCTTATAGTTAGTAAGTAGTAATGAAGGAAGGGAATGGTAGGCATAGTCAGACACATGTCTTGCTATTAATAGAATGACATTTCCAAGCAGCTGTCCAAATAGTTCAAGTCCCCCATTACAACTGTAACTTACCTCAGAGTCAATATAAAAAACCAACCAGCTAACAATTCTGGAATTTAAATAATGATGAATGAACTTGAGGAAATTCCTGCTCTATAGGCTACTTAAGTGATAAACTGCCTATAGTGAGAGAATAACACAATTTCCTTAACTTTTGTTTTACCATGCAGTCAGCTATTGTGGAACCCAGATATCTATTCAAACAGTGGCCAAGACATTAGTTTTTTTATATTACACATCTTTAGTCCTTATATTTAACTGTAGTTTCTATTAAGAGTAGAAAAATGAGACTGTAGAAGAAAGACCAAAAGATAGCGTTATTTAGATTTCTCAGCTTTATAATTATTTAAGGTTTCCCTCTTAGAAAGTTAAAGAATAGAATGAAAGGAAGATGACCTTTAATTGCAAATATATATTGATGATAAGTCATAACAAGAACTATAAAAACCGACAGATATGAAAATAAGTTGTGTCAGCTTTCTTCACAGAACAGAGAACCATTCATTTATTTCTGGGTAAAAAGGAAGATGACTGAAATAATTGAACACTGAGTTTAGTTCATCTTCAATATAATTATAATGAAGAATGAATAGAAGACAGAAAAAGTGATAAAGTAATAATGTTTTAGAATATAGAATTAGTTAGCCAGTACTATGATACCACAGAAAGCAGAGCAAGACTCTGTCTGGTTTACACTCATAAGCAGTACCAGTTATTTTCATATCTAGGTATTTTCTCATTCCTACTATAATTAAAGAAATTTAATTTTAATACAAGTTCCTCAAATTTTGTTATCCATTAACACGTTGTTCTGGGGCACATAGTAAATAAATTAATTGAGTTTTTTTTCCCCTTTTTATTTGTTCTGTTTAGAGCTATTGAAGTCAAACTTCCTTATACTGGGAAAGAAGCAGAAATAAAGGACATTTTAATGAAAAGTTTGCACATCCCAGAAAGGTTTCTATTTCTGAGATGGGAGATAAAGATTTTGAATTTTTTTCTTAAAATAATCTCCAAGGAAGTTCATTGCAGGTAAAATTAACTTGAATGAGTTAAGTCTTGAAACCGAAATCAGTTACTGATCTTTCCTTCTGACTGCTGAACAGTAAACCATCTGCTTTGTCATCATGTAAATCACATTCCTTTCTGTTAACATGGTTACAATTTACCACCATTTGTTACAGCAACATGGGACTAAGGAGCAACTGGTTGTATTTTGAAAGGAAGCTGTACAGTAATCTCTATATTTCCCAGGTTTAAAGCAGGGAACAACAGTCTGAGTGTCTGAAAACACTGTCTGCCTGTCTGATTTTACTGGAATTTTTTAGTATGCATTATGAATTAGTTCCACCATGGAAGTAAAGGTGTAGACATCTTTACATCCTTCTACTCAACATTTCAAGAGGAGTCATATAGGAAAATAAAATAAATTTTCAAATGTCTAGTATTCTATTCCAGACTTCAAAGTACATGTGATTTTATATAAAACCAAGCAATAGTGGCACAAGGAAGGCAACAGTGTTTTTTCTTGATTTCTCAGATACAAGAAAATATTCTATAAAATAAACTTTAACCCACATTTGATGACATGTTCTATAATGAAATTTGGATAGAGGAAATAACTTAGAATGATGGATTCTGCCCTAGATTTAAGCATAAGCTAGATAAGCAAGCTAAATTCAGAAAAGAACATAGAAATATATTAATTTTCCATATGATAAAAGGACAAACTTATTTGGATTATATGTAATTTTTGAAACATGATTATCATTATTCCTTCTATTCTTTCCATTTTTGAAAAATTTATATCCTATTGATTATTTCCCAATTGCTATTCTTCTATAATAAAGATCAATTGTAAATCTTTGGAAAGCCTTTCCAAACTCTATAAATGGCACTGATAGTAATTATGGTTATCTGTGATACTAAAAGAACGTATTAGCTATAGTTCAATGAATACCTATTACTTGATTCCAGACACAGAAACTTCCCTACTCCTCTGAGGGACATAAATCCTTGCATTCACGAAGTTGAATTTCTGTTTATAATGATATTTACTTATCATGTTTGTCAGTAATTATCTTCACATAACTTAACCCTTAATTATATTAAATACGATTTTTATTTATTAACTGCCAAATGAATGAACCTATCTATAAATATCTATAACATCAATAATCTGTTTTCTTTGATATTGTTCTTGCCTGGTACTGGTCTTTGTAATTAACTCAGAGAGATGAGAAAGCCCAGGTGCAAAAAAGATCTACTGGAGACAGATTTTCAACTTCATGCTTTAATGACAAATCTATAGAGTACTTCCTCACTGCATGGGGATATACAGTTTAAAAAATATAATTATACATTGCCATCTTCCACCAAATATTTCTGTCTTTCTAGAAAAGAGAGACCTTTCACCAGTGCCATAAAGGTCCTACTGAGCTTTCTAGTAAAACATGATACTACTTTCTTAATCAAGGAAAGATGAATATGGGTAAGTATAAAAATTCAACAATTATTTTCTTCTTGCTTAGCTGATTTAAAATATGCTAACTGGGGCACCTGAGTGGCTCAGTCATTAAGTGTCTGCCTTTGGCTCAGGTCATGATCCCAGGGTTCTGGGATAGAGCCCTGTATCAGGCTCCCTGCTCAGCAGGAAGCCTGCTTCTCCCTCTCCCACTCCCTCTCTGCTTGTGTTCCCTTTCTCACTGTCTCTCACTCTTTCTCTGTCAAATGAGTAAATAAAAATCTTTAAAAGTAAATGAATAAATAAATAAATGCTAACTGCATAATAGCAATAACCCATGAAGCAAATGGTATATTTAAGAAGGGCCCAACAAAAGTAATACAGATAAGTTTATGTTTGGTTAACTTATTTATCTTTATCAAACAATTAATTTTTAATGTATGAAAATATTTTGCCTCAAACTTTACTACCCATAAGACTATAATGAATTTCTTTTACCTCTTTGGTAATTTTTTTTTTTTTATTTCCAGCATAACAGTATTCATTATTTTTGCACCACACCCCGTGCTCCATGCAATCCGTGTCCTCTATAATACCCACCACCTGGTACCCCAACCTCCCACCCCCCGTCCCTTCAAAACCCTCAGATTGTTTTTCAAGGTCCATAGTCTCTCATGGTTCACCTCCCCTTCCAATTTGGTAATATTTTATCTTGCTGACGTTGCCCTCCCCAGATATATATCTCCCTTAACTGCTGGTGATTTCCTCGCTCTTTTGATAGCCTCTAGATCCCTCTCATTCATTCTCGCCTTTGCCCACCTTCTTTTCTTCTCTGGTATCTTCTTTGAGTGTAACAATACTGAGCCAGACAATCTGAACTTTAAACCCATCTCCATCATTTATTCATCAAGCAATCATGGAGCAAAACAAACTCTATGACTCTCAGTTTCTTCATCTATAAAACAAGCATGACAGCAGTTATCCATAATGTTCTTTTTTTAAAAAACTCATCCTTTAAAAAGTTCTATTTTGGGGGCACCTGGGTGGCTCAGTGTGTTAAAGCCTCTGCCTTCAGCTCAGGTCAGGATCTCAGGGTCCTGGGATCGAGCCCCACATCGGACTTTCTGCTCCGCGGGGAGCCTGCTTCCCTTCCTCTCTCTCTCTCTCTGCCTGCCTCTCTGCCTACTTGTGATCTCTGTCTGTCAAGTAAATAAATAAATAAAATCTTTAAAAAAAAAAAAAGTTCTATTTTGTATGTGTTTTAGAATGCCTGATATTCTTTCCTTACCTCTCAGTTGTTAAAATTAGAATAGAATACAGAATGGTACTTTATAAATGATTCCCTGCTACATACAGTCAAGTTAAAAGTCAATAATAATACGAAGTAAAGTTAAAGTCAATAATATTATATTTAGATTACTTCAAAAATCTTCAAATCAAGCTTTCTTTTCTTCTCCAACAACATTTCCCAAGATTTCCACTATCACCTGACGTTGTGTTAGCCTTCAAAATTGTATCTCTATATCTGAATTAACACCCTCTAACCACACATAAACCATATTTTAAATCTATAAAATTATAATAGTGTTGAAAACTGATAATTTTATACCATACTTTATATCTACACTTCTTTAAGATTTTATTTATTTGACAGAGAGATCACAAGTAGGCAGAGAGGTAGGCAGAGAGGCAGGCAGAGAGAGAGGGGGAAGCAGGCTCCCTGCTGAGCAGAGAGTGCAATGTGAGGCTCCATCCCAGGACCCTGAGATCATGACTTGAGCCAAAGGCAGAGGCATAACCCACTGAGTCAGACAGGCACCCCTTTATATACACTCTTAATTTTATCTTTTATCTTATATTTAAAATCTATATGCATGTGATCCATGTATCTACTTTCTACTAGATATTAAAGAAATTATGATGGATTTCTATTAAAAATATGTCAAGAAGAATAGTTATATTTTACAATTGCTGATGTCTTCTCTCATTTCTCAAGTTTCATCCCTCTGTGAAAGCACAGAAATAAGGTAATTACAGTCCTCTTTACTAAGAAATCATTTGTTATTCAGATTCTGTCCCCTCACTACTTTTTCTGTTTACTTCCAGGTCATACTTTTTGAGCATTTTTCTTCTAATGGGGTTATCACTTATTACACATTGGAAGTCCCAGATATCCAGTTAAAATATGATGATATAGGTAGGATATGATATGATATGATATGATATGATATGATATGATATGATATGATACTTGGCTAATTTTCAGAATTTGAGTCAAAAACAGCCTTACCAAAAGTCATTACTCAAACAGCTATATGAAAACTTATCTATTACCTTTAGGAACATGTGTCCCTTTTCAGTTTGATCTTTCAAAATATTATCACAACCTGTACCTTAGGGACCATATAAACTTATAAAATACCACATTACATTGATTGGAGAAGACAAATTTATTTTTGAATTCTAAAATTTCCTAAATCAAGATGTGATTGTTTATACATATGGGAAGAAATCATTGGACTAACTCAATTGGTTGCTTTTTTTTTTCTTTCAAAGGGGTAAATGAAATAATAGCACACTTCAATGACTGCATTTTAAATTCAATGAAATACTTTTATTCAGACAGATCCCAGAAGATAAACATGGTCAGGAAACATTTAGAGGGTATAAGTTTTTAAGATCTTCAGGTTCATATATACCTCAGTAATTTGACTGAAATACTGACACATTACAAATCTTTTTTTTCCCCTTTTAATCAAAAGGATATCCTTTAAAACATGCTGTGAAGGATGGGTAACATGGTAGCATAATCACAAGAATTTATGAAATTATCTAAGAATAGAAACAATTTTGATGCCAAGATATTCTAGAGAATGGCTGGCCAGTTAAGAGAAATTGATATTATTAGAGTTTTCCCCATATCAAATATTTCTTTTTTATCCATCCAATATTTTTAAATGGTATTCTACTCTGTAGGGAAAAACTACTTGACCTCTTGACATAATCAACAGCCTCCAATATGTCTTCCATATAGAAATAAACTTGTATTTAAATTGTATGGATGACTGTTAAACCCTTTTCAGACTGACACACTAAATTTGTTCAGTCAGTATATAAGGGTTCTCATGGTGTTTACTTGTTAGTAGTCTTAACTGAATACCTAACTTAATGGGATATAAAGTGTAATAAAATACACATATTGTCATACTACTGTAATGACTAAGATGGAAAAGATACCCAAGGGATACTTTAAAAAGGAGTACACAGCCTTCCATTGCAAAAATGAGTGAGGACCTGAATAGACATTTTTCCAAAGAAGATATACAGATGGACAAAAGACACATGAAAAAATGCTCAACATTACTAATTATCACACAAATGCAAATCAAAAATCCAACAAGATATCACCACACAGCTGTCAAAATGGTTGAAATCAAAAAGACAAGAAATAACAAGTATTGGTGAAGGTGTGGAGGAGAAGGAACTCTTGAGAACTATTGGTGGGAATATAAATTGGTACAGCCACTGTGGAAAACAATGTAGAGTTTGCTCAAAAAATTACAAATAGAAATACCATACGGAAAGATTCCTTCATAAACTCATTTATTTGAGTTTAAACACCATAAATCTTACGTTATGATCCCAGGGCCCTGGGATGGAGCCCCACATCGGGCTCCCTGCTCAGCAGGAAGCCTGTTTCTCCCTCTCTCACTCTCCCTGCTTGGGTTCCCTCTCTCAGTGTCTCTCTCCCTGTCATATAAACAAATAAAATCTTCTAAAAAATAAAAATAAAATGCGTAGTAATTAAAGAAAGTTTTTACTTGCTGTGTATTTAGAAGACTTTGGGAAGTGCTCCTTTATTAAAGTTGAAATAAGAAGCCATGCTGCAACTGCTTAATTGTCTTTTTGACACTAGCTGTGGTGTTTCCTAATGGTTGTATGTGCCCCACTGTGTTTGTGTGCACTTGTATATCTGTGTCAGAGCAAGCAAAAGAACCAGAGCAAGAAAGTGAGTGAGAGGATGTATTTCTGTGCAAAGGATAGCTAGGAGTGTTTCTCACCCTTCTATGAACTGCGAACCTCTGCCAGGAGTCTTGCTCTAGATGTGAGATTAATATATATAATGGTGGGCAAATTTGGTTTATAGCAGATGCCAGTATAATTCTATTAAACATGTTTACATCTAAAAAAAAAAAAAAGAAAAAAAGAAATACCATACGATCCAATAATGCCACTAGTGGGTATTTACCCAATGAAGATGAAAATAATACTTCAAAAATATATATGCAACTCTATGTTTACTATAACATTATTTACAATAGCTAAGGTATGGAAACAACCTACGTGTCCACTGCTGGCTGAATGGATAAAGAAGTCGTATATACATGCAGTGGAATATTATGCAGGAACAAAAATGATGAAAGCTTGTCATTTGTAGCAATATGGATGGACCTAGAGGCTTTTATGCTGAGTGAAATTGGTCAGACTGAGAAAAAATAGTTTTCAAGCCTATCAAATGAAAATGTGGAAAATGAAACTCATTAGACAAAATTAGGCATATGACATTGCTTGAATTTCTCAAGTAACTGAAGGTCCTCAATCAATATTTGTTGAGTAGATAGATGGATTTTGATCACAGCCCTGAAATAATGAAAAACTCCACGTTTTCTTCATCTTTGTTAAACAGTGCCAGTATATTCTTTGTATTTATTATTGAGTTGTGGGTTGACTTAGCTATTATATAAAGTGACAAATCTAGATGCAGAGACATCTGTCGAGAATATTGTGTCTGGCCCTGATAACCCCTTACCATTCTTCAATTCATTTTGAGCCACGGTAGATAGAGCAGTCTTCTCAATCCTTTGATCTTATAAAACTTTGTACATTTATTTCCTAGAATCTCCATGTCTGACTTTCAATTCTGGGAAGCAGAATACCCTTGAGTTTAGGCAGAATATCCTTGACTTTTCCCAGGATTGATGGACAAGAAACAATAATCACTTCAGACAGTGCCATGATTCAAATATAGGATTAAGAAGGGCCCACATAATTTTTAAGTAGAGTAATGAAAAACCATATCAATCATAAGTACTTTTGAGTTGAAAGACAAAAAACTGCAATTCACTGTAGAGAATATAGTATCAGACAGAAGCACAATCTTCAATTATTACTAGTTATTTAGAAATAAAGGCAATATAGAACAGTGTTATACTCACCTTTTCACAAATATTAGCAACTGCTTTCAATATGATGTCCTGGTGGTCAGTCCGGGTTATGCCAAGATCACTAAGTTGTTGCCGGGTGATATTAAGTAGTTTCTCTCCATTGATTTCTGCTCTTTCAAAATTTTCTCCATAGACTGGAAAAGAGCAATCCAATCCTGAAAAAGATAAAAGAGGTAGAGGAGATTTCAAGGAAAATAAAGTCTGTACCTCCTTGTAAAGATAACTATATGTTTCTATAGTATAGAATTACTTGTGAAAATAAAATAAAATAAATTTTTTTAGAAACACAATTACTTGTGGATTTTTATCATTATCAATGAGCTACTTACTGTTTTCATTCCAACAGTCCACCTTAAGTGCAGTATCTTTAGTTAGGCTTAGGAAGACAAATTTTTGTAGATGCTTACAGAAATGCTTAAGTACAAAATTTAATTAATAAATTAATTAAATATTGTTATAAGTATAAATTTAATTAATAAGAGACCCAGTTAAAGTCAGAGATTATAACTGAAAGCACATTTACAATGTTATAATAATATCTAAGATGGACTTAATTGAACTGAGATAAAATGTGCTTTTTGATTTGTGATTGCTTTCACATTTGGAATTTTATCAATTAAGAATCTATATAATTAATATATGTGGACTATTTTGGGTGGGTACAATCTCTTGGATAAACTGCTTCATAACTATAATTAAAATAGAAAAAAACTAAAAATATTCAGATACATATTTTAGTGAACTTCTGCCATATCTTTAGCTTTATTTAGAAAGAAGTAATTAGAGAATCCAAAAGTAACACGATATATTACATGATGGTGAAAAATTAAAATAATCTGACATAAAAGTAGGTAGAGCTATGATAACTAAAGGTCTCAGAAGACTAAATAAATTATCATTCTTCTTTGGTTATACATAATAAGAGTAGGAGTAGATTGGAAATGGTCAATACTTAACTTATTATTTGTTTGAAATTTGATGTTGAAATTCCCTGTGAAAGTGAGTGTGGCTAAAATCCTGGAAACTAATGTTATAAGTTGATTAATATAGATCCCATTACTTTGTTTTTTCAAAAATAATTAACTTAGGAGAATGTTTACCTTTATAATATCTTTAGATAATTTGATAATTAGATAATATAAATATTTCATGAGGAATACTTAAATACTGCTTTTCAAACTTACCAAGTACTTTGCAAATATATACTTCATTGTACTTATATGTTAATTAAATAATATTGTATTCTTATTTATTAAAACAAGGCCTATTAATGACTGCTATTAAATTTACTTTCTTTTTATTTATTTATTTTCATTTGAGTATATCTGACACACAAAGTTACATTAGTTTCTGTTCTACAACTTAGTAATTTGACAAGTTTATACATTTTGCTAGGTTCACCACAAGTACAGATATCATCTGTCCCATTACATCACTATTACAATATCACTGACTGTATTTCACATGCTTTGTTTATTTTCATGACTTATTCATTCCTTAACTGGAGGCCTGTATCTCCTTCTCTTCACACACCTTATCCAATACTTCCACACCCTTGCCCTCTAGCAACCATCAATTTTTTTTCTCTGTATTTATAGTTCTGACTCTGTTCTTTGTTTCTTTATTCATTTTCTTTTAAATTCCATGGGTGAAATCATATGGTATTTGTCTTTCTCACTCTGACTTATTTCACTTGGCATAATACCCTCTAGGTCCATCCATGTTGTCTCAAACAGCACTGTCTCATCTTTTTATGGCTATGTAATATTCCATTATACTTATTATATACATATGTATGTATAAACACACATCAACATATATATACATATATATACATATACATTTTTCTTATCCATCCTATACATTATATGACATAATACATACATATAATACATAATATACCACATTACCTATATTATATATATTTATTCCTACTGCATTTTCCTTATCCATTCATCTATTGATGGACACTTAAGTTGCTTCCATGTCTTAGCTATTGTAAGGAATGCTTCAATAAACACAGGGGTGCATAAATATCCAATAGTGGAGTTATTGGATCATATAGCATTTCTATTTTTAGTTTTTTGAGGACCCTCTATACTGTTTCCCATAGTGGCTGTACCAATTTACATTCCTGCCAACAATGCACAAGAGTTCCTTTTTCTCCATATCTTCACCAACACTTGATGTTTTTTGTCATTTTATAGGTGTGAGGTGATATTTCACTGCGGTTTCGGTTTGCATTTCTGTGATTAGTGGTGTTGAGCATGTTTTCATGTGTGTGTTGGCCACCTGATGTCTTTGTTAGAAAAATAATTATTCAGGTCCTCTACCCATTTTTATTTATTTTTTTAAGTTTTTTTCTGCTCATTTTTTAATCAGGTTTTTTTTGTTGTTGTTCTTGTTGGTTACATTCTTATTATAATCTGCCCTTAAAGCTGTAAAACTATATTTCTTTTATTTTAAATATTTTTATAAGATTTTATTTATTTATTAATGATAGTCAGAAAGAGAATGGCAGAGGCAGAGGGAGAAGCAGACTCTCTGTGGAGTAGGGAGCCCGATGCAGGACTCGATCCCAGGACCCTGGATCATGACCTGAGCCAAAGGCAGTTGCTCAACCGACCGAGCCACCCAGGTGCCCCTATTTTAAATTTTTATAATTCTCAATCCCACATATTTAAAATGGCCTTATCCTTGATTACTCATAAATTAGTAGTTTCTCATTGCATTCACAAATTTAAAAAGTAAAGCCACCTGGAATAACTCAACTTCTATCAGTTTATTTATTCAGATTTCCCACTTCCCTCCCTTGGAGCTTTATAATAGAGAATACTTCTCTGCTCCATGCTATAAAATAACCAGTAATGTTATTCAGAGAGTTACAAAGTATCTACCTAAACTTGGGTGTATTTCTCTCTACTTATTTTTCAAGTTTATAACTTCCTTTCATTAGGTAAAGAGAATCAAGTATTTGATTTATGAGAGTACATATTATATGAATGGCTAAAAGTAAAAAAAAGAGGAGAAATTTTCTTCTTCCCACTGGATATTGTTTCCTGCTTTGTTGAAGATTAATTGATCATATATTAGTCGGTTAATTTCTGGGTTTTCTATTCTATTCCATTGATCTATGTGTCTATTTTTTGTGCCAATACTATACTCTTTTGATCACAACAGCTTTGTAATATAACTTGAATTCCGCAATTGTGATACCTCCAGCTTTGTTTTTGTTTTTCAAAGTTTGCTTTGGCTATTTGGTGAAGCTGTGGAGCTATGTCAAAATAAATTTGAAAGCTAAATTTCTAAAGGTACTCTTCTTATTAACTTATAGAGGAGTTTACAGTACTTGTTACATTTGCTAAATATGATTTAAAAAAATAAGCAGATTTGTATGGGTCAGTTTTTATGCTAGGAATTGGCTAGGAGAAAATTATATATAGTTTTATCCAGTAGGATGATGTATAAAAGTCTTATGGATGATGCTCATATGTACCTGAAACTTTACTCAGGAAATATATTTAAATGTTGAATGACTTAACAGGATTTTATCTTTACTCTACATGTGTGTATGGTGAATGAATAATAATGCCTTGACTGTTTCACACAGCCCAGGGCCACATTCTGTTTTATAAACTGCAACAGATACTTGCACTAAAATCTAATATATTGTCAACAAGACTGGAGAACTAAATTAAAGAATTGTGATGTACACAAATATAATTAAAACAACTTAGTCTCTAAAAATGATTGAGTATCTGATACAGAAAGTGTTAGTTATTTGAGCTTGGTTTCTCTGCCTTTGTTTTTATAAACCTTTTTATTAAAACTTCCTTAGAAAGTATATGGACCAGATAATAAATATGGACCTGAAACAAGTTCTATTGCTTCACCAACAAATAGCCTGCCTGCTTTGATTGAGGGATTTTTGATGGAATCCATACATATCATTTTGCTTTCATTTAAACATCGGCCTTTTAAGTCATTAATGTCATAATTAACAAATTGGTATGATTAATATATATCAGGTTATAGGCATGAAAAGCTTGCTAATCAGAGACATGGTCATTTCTTTAAGGAAGCATAAAGACAGAAGTAGCTAAATGTCATAATGCAAAACAATCCAAGGAGACATCTAGCAAGCCTAAAAATTGATTAAAATTCCACAACTGGCATGCCTTCAAAGCGATACCATCAATGAAAAGCAGAAATCTCATTCTCAATATCTGGCACACAGTCTTCCAGGTTTGTAAAACTATCTGTATTTTAATATACTTTCACACATTCATGATGGTGATATCCAAATTATTGCCAAGGATAACTTTTATGATTGAATACTAAGCTATCAATCTGAAAATCTGTGACTTTCAAATTGATTTTTATGGCATACACATCCATACCTACCCTATTTTTATCCCTTGTCATTTTGTCCCATCAGAGCTTGATATTAACAATATTGATTTACAAGTTTGAGTCACAGTATTATTCTTAAATGTGTATATGTCTGAGTATGTACATGCATGTGCTTATATAAATTTTACATTTTCCCAAATATATCAGTAATTTATACAGTCATGACCCCACCTGTATATGTATGGGGATTGACATAAGCCATCAAGATTAGCCTGTGTATTTTGTTTATAAATAAAAATAACTGGAGCTTTTTTCTTTAGTTTAAGAAGTTGCAAGGCCCACTGTAATAATAGTATCTAATATTTGCCAGTATTCTAAGCACTTTTTATATGTTAACTCCATTCTCACAACAACTCTATGACATAGGAACTACTATTATATCCACTTTACAGATGTAAAAACTGACTTAAGGAGAGGTAAGTCACTTAATGAAGAACACACAGTTAGTAAGTGGCTGAGTCAGGATTTAAATCTAAGAAGTTTAACTGCAGATCTCATGCTCTTAATCACTATGTTTTGCTACTTGTCATACTAATTGAGATGGCCTAAGACTGGAAATGGCTTCTATGACACCCATAAAATAATCCAAAATGGCATGCTTAAAGATGTAAGAGACAGCTGATCACAGTCTTAGAGTAATCTAAGTGAAGCCAGCTATCTACATCAGTGAATTTTTGGAAAGACCACAATCTATATGTACAGCTCATCATTCCTTAATCTCACTCATATATTTTCTGAAAAAATATTTTTTAATCTATTTATTTGACAGAGAGAGAGAGAGAGAGAGAGATCACAAGTAGGCAGAGAGGCAGGCAGAGAGAGAGGAGGAAGCAGGCTCCCCACCAAGCAGAGAGCCCGATGCAGGGCTCGATCCCAGGACCCTGAGACCACGACCCGAGCCAAAAGCAGAGGCCTTAACCCACTGAACCACCCACTTGCCCCAGAAAATATTTAATAAATATTTAATAAATTACTGTATGCACAGTAATTGTTAGAAATTATGGGAGACGGGAAGAAACACAACACAATCTCTACACTTAAAGAGCTTACAATTTTGTTTTATGCAACTAAAGAAAAACACACAAAAATGTTAATGTCATGTATCTCACACTAAAAGAACTATGCCCCGAGTTAAGTAAATGAGAAATATTGTAGGCATTAGTTAAACAAAGAGATGAGAGATTAGAATGAATTTGTGAAATGGGACAATGTTTTTACATACACATATCCTGCACAATAAAACTGCAATCTAGTATTTCCTAACACTATACACAGCATGTAATTCAGCCTCACCAATCAATTCTTTTATGTTCTTAAAATCCACCATACTGTATATAAGTTAATATAATACTTCTTTGAGTCTAATTTGGTTTCTTATTTGCATGTGCTATGACTTTATCTAAAAGAGATAAATATAAAAAATACTGAAGAGAATTCAGAAAAAAATCCACATATTGCCAAGTTATAGGAGTCAGAAATTGGCTAATAAAATTATTTAAACCAATACCACAACTGAAATTTAAAGAGATGCTTCTAAAGCCAAAAGTATTTAAAATTTTCTGAAACTCAACAGTTAAAATTTCATCTATTTATATTTTATAAGGAACTGGTCTATACTTGAAAGAAAAGAGAGGCCAAAAAGACACCAAATGTATTTTAAAACTCTTCATTTGCTGATTTTCAAGCAACAGATGATTGTTAGCATTTTAACTGAAAGCTTCTTCACATTACCAAGTCATAAAAACCGTAAGTGATGGAATCTAGAAATACTACTATAAGCAAGCTACAAAATTAGATTCCAAAAAGCCAGGAATTTCAAAGGTGCAAAACAAACTTGGCACCAATGGAAAACTATCACTTTGATTTGATGTTATAGAATAGTCAAATATAAGAAATATGCTCAATAGGTGAACTTGGTCTCCTATTGAGCATATTTCTTATATTTGACTATTCTATAACATCAAATCAAAGTGATAGTTTTCCATCAGAAAGGATGAATACCCAACTTTTGTAGCAACATGGACGGGACTGGAAGAGATTATGCTGAGTGAAATAAGTCAAGCAGAGAGAGTCAATTATCATATGGTTTCACTTATTTGTGGAGCATAACAAATAGCATGGAGGACATGGGGACTTAGAGTGGAGAAGGGAGTTGGGGGAAATTGGAAGCGGAGGTGAACCATGAGAGACTATGGACTCTGAAAAACAATCTGAGGGTTTTGAAGGGACGGGGGGTGGGTGGTTGGGGTACCAGGTGGTGGGTATTATAGAGGGCACGGATTGCATGGAGCACGGGGTGTGGTGCAAAAATAATGAATACTGTTATGCTGGAAATAAAAAAAAAAAAAAGAAAAAAAAAAAGAAATATGCTCAATAGATCCAACAGAACTCAATTTAAAATATACTAAGAAGATTGTAGGAATAAACAGCTTGAAAACAATGGTAAAAAATTATAAAGCTTGGGACGCCTGGGTGGCTCAGTTGGTTAAGCAGCTGCCTTCGGCTCAGGTCATGATCCCAGCGTCCTGGGATCGAGTCCCACATCGGGCTCCTTGCTCGTCAGGGAGCCTGCTTCTCCCTCTGCCTCTGTCTGCCATTCTGTCTGCCTGTGCTTGCTCTTCTCTCTCTCTGATAAATAAATAAAATCTTTAAAAAAAAATTATAAAGCTTAATGAGTACAAGCTACAGTAAAACTCTACCTAAATACTAAGAACTATATTTAAAATGGTATTTGAAGGCACCTGGGTGACTAAGTCAGTTAAGTGTCTGCCTTCAGGTCAGGTCAGGTCAGGTCATGACCTGAAGTGTCAGGGTCCCGGGGTGAAGCCCCATATTGTTGGGCTCTCTGTTCAGTGGGGATCTTACTTCTCCCTCTCCCTCTGCCTGCTGCTGCCTTCTTGTGTTTGCTCTCTCTCTCTCAAATAAAATCTTTTAAAAATAAAATGGTTTTTGAAATTATACACAAAGTTAGTTTTCAATGTTTTCTTCTTTAATGAGACTATGAACATAGATAATCTAAAGTAAATGCATATACATGTTATATACATTTGGAATTCCAAGGGGATATGTTAATTTTTTGTGTGTATGTATGCATGTGCATTTTGTGGCAAGTCTATTTCTTAATTTTTAAGTGGCTTGTGTTGTTACTTAAATGATAAAATTCTGCTACTTGCATATACTTTGAGATATCAGTAAATGATATCTATACATTCTGCAATGTGTGTAGTGAAGTATTTAAGAACACTTCTAATAAAGATGTTTCTAAGAATGGTATTTGCTTACTATATAGAGATCAATCTTTTGTCAGTGAATGGAAGCTATAAATATTCTGTAATCCATGTGGAGTGGCGTGTAAGAACACTTCTAATGAAGATGTTTGGAAGAACACTGCCTGCATACTACTAGAGAAGAGTGTATTATAAGTGACTGATATATACATTTTGTAATGCATGTAATGAAGTCTGCAAGAACATGTAATAAAAATGTTTCTAAGGACACTACAACAATTATCAATGTCAAATGATGAGGTGGGAGTAGGGAGGTTGATTTTAAATATTTACACAAATATGTCATGAAACCCAAAATATTAAACTTTGAAAAAACTACGATTAAAAAATAACTGTTGAGATCTAATTTTGTTGTCTTAGAGAATACCTTTTTGCCTCAACATGAGTTATTGACAAAACAGATCTCAGAAAATTGTGAAATAAGAAAATCTTGTTTTGGGAACTTTGTAATACCTTTCAGCCATCAGCTGCTGAGTTGTACAGTGCCACTCAAAATTTCAGCTTATACATGTCCTATACTACTTTAATGTTTAACACATTTGATGCATTATATAATTATATTTTTTGTCATAGAAACACAGGGTATTACAATGAGAAAATACTTTCATTAACAAATTCCTAAGGCTCATTGTTTTCTACTTAAAAAAAGACAAAATGATAAACTAGTCCAAAAATAATAAACTTAGAGGGAAGTTTAAAAATAGGAACAATATGTAACCACATTCTAAAAATGCAGGTGTTAAAGTTTTAAATAAATCTAACAATAATAAAGTGATATATTTCCTTATATTGATACTGGTGAAAATCATGTATAAAGATACAATATCTGAGATAACTGAAGGAAGTCTCCTGGGTGGCACAGTCAGTTAAGGATCCAACTCGTGGTTTCAGTTCAGAACTGATCTCAGGGTGATGAGATCAAGCCCCTTGTCTGGCTCTCCACTTTGTTCTGAGTCTACTTGTTTCTCTCCCTCATCAGTTGCCCCTCCCCACCTCATACTCTCTCTCTCACTGAAATAAACAAATAAATAACCTTTAAAAAATAAAATAACTGAAATAGATATACAAAGTGGATGAATCTCAGGGGAGAAACCCACTGTTACTTGTTTGAAGGTATTCAGAATGAGGTTTATTCATGGACCTTAATTTACTTGATACCTGAAATTAGATTATTTTAACTGTACCTAGCTAGAGATCCTTCATAGGACTTTTTTCCTTTTTTATTTTATTCTCTTCCCTTCCTGTTCTTTTTAGAGAGAGAGAATGTGGGGAGAGAGAGATATAACCTTAAACACACTCCACATCCAGCAAAGACCCTGATGCAGGGCTCAATCTCACAACCCTGATATCATGACCTGAACTGAAATTAAAAGACCAATGTGTAACTGACTGAGCTACCCAGGCACTCCCACAGATTTTTTCTAAACATCTGAATATTTTTAAAAAACTAAAAAATCAGTTCTTTTTTTTTTAATTTATTTTCAGCATAACAGTATTCATTATTTTTGCACCACACCCAGTACTCCATGTAATCCGTGCCCTCGCTAGTACCCACCACCTCTTTCCCCCAACCTCCCACCCCTCGCCCATTCAAAACCCTCAGTGAATTTTTCAGAGTCCATAGTCTCTCATGGTTCACCTCCCATTCCAAGTTCCCCAACTCCCTTCTCCTCTCTAACTCCCCTTGTCCTCCATGATATTTGTTATGCTCCACAAATAAGTGAAACCATAAGATAATTGACTCTCTCTGCTTGACTGATTTCACTCAGCATGATCTCTTCCAGTCCCGTCCATGTTGCTACAAAAGTTGGGTATTCAACCTTTCTGATGGAGGCATAATACTCCATAGTGTATATGGACCACATCTTCCTTATCCATTCGTCCGTTGAAGGGCATCTTGTTTCTTTCCACAGTTTGGCGACCATGGTCATTGCTGCTATAAACATTACGGTACAGATGGAACTTCTTTTCACTACATCTGTATCTTTGGGGTAAATACCCAGGAGTGCAATTGCAGGGTCATAGGGAAACTCTATTTTTAATTTCTTGAGGAATCTCCACACTGTTCTCCAAAGAGGCTTCACCAACTTGCATTCCCACCAACAGTGGAAGAGGGTTCCCCTTTCTCCACATCCCCTCCAACACATGTTGTTTCCTGTCTTGCTAATTTTGGCCATTCTAAGTGGTATAAGTTGGTATCTCAATGTGGTTTTAATCTGAATCTCCCTGATGGCTAGTGATGATGAACATTTTTTCATGTGTCTGGTAGCCATTTGTATGTCTTCATTGGAGAAGTGTCTGTTCATATCTTCTGCCAATTTTTTGATAATCCAAAAATTTGTATGGAATCAGAAGAGACCCCAAATCGCTAAGGAAATATTGAAAAACAAAAATAAAACTGGGGGCATCATGTTACCTGATTTCAAGCTCTACTACAAAGCTGTGATCACCAAGACAGCATGGTACTGGCATAAAAACAGACACATAGACCAGTGGAACAGAGGAGAGAGCCAGATATGGACCTTCAACTCTATAGTCAATTAATCTTTGACAAACAGGAAAAAATATACAGTGGGAAAAGGAGAGTCTCTTCAATAAATGGTGCTGGGAAAACTGGACAGCTATATGTAGAAGAATGAAACTCGACAATTCTCTTACACTGTACACAAAGATAAACTCAAAATGCATAAAAGACCTCAACATGAGACAGGAATCCATCAGAATCCTAGAGAAGAACATAGGCAGTAATCTCTTCAATATCAGCCACAGCAACTTCTTTCAAGATATGTCTCCAAAGGCAAAGGAAACAAAAGTGAAAATAAACTTTTGGGACTTCATCAAAATCAAAAGCTTCTGCACAGCAAAGGAAACAGTGAAGAAAACAAAGAGGCAACCCACGGAATGGGAGAAGATCTTTGCAAATGACAGTACAGACTAAAGGTTGATTTCCAGGATCTATAAAGAACTCCTCAAACTCAACCCAAACAAAACAGATAATTATATTAAAAAATCAGTTCTTTTTCACATTTTTTACATTTTACATTTACATTTACAAAAAAAACAAAATCTGTACTCGAGGAACTACAGAACACTCATGAAAGAAACTGAAGAAGACACAAAAAGATGGAAGACCATTCCATGCTCTTGGATTGGAAGAATAAACATTGTAAAAATGTCTATACTGCCTAGAGCAATCTATACTTTTAATGCCATTCCGATCAAAATTCCACCGGTATTCTTCAAAGAGCTGGAGCAAATAATCCAAAAATTTGTATGGAATCAGAAGAGACCCCGAATTGCTAAGGAAATGTTGAAAAACAAAAATAAAACTGGGGGCATCACGTTACCTGATTTCAAGCTTTATTACAAAGCTGTGATCACCAAGACAGCATGGTACTGGCATGAAAACAGACACATAGACCAGTGGAACAGAGTAGAGAGCCCAGATATGGACCCTCAACTCTATGGTCAATTAATCTTCGACAAAACAAGAAAAAATATACAGTGGAGAAAAGACAGTCTCTTCAATAAGTGGTGCTGGGAAAACTGGACAGCTATATGTAGAAGAATGAAACTTGACCATTCTCTTACACCGTACACAAAGATAAACTCAAAATGCATAAAAGACCTCAACGTGAGACAGGAATCCATCAGAATCCTAGAGGAGACCATAGGCAGTAATTTCTTCAATATCAGCCACAGCAACTTCTTTCAAGATATGTCTCCAAAGGCAAAGGAAACAAAAGCGAAAATAAACTTTTGGGACTTCATCAAAATCAAAAGCTTCTGCACAGCAAAGGAAATAGTCAAGAAAACAAAGAGGCAACCCACGGAATGGGAGAAGATATTGGCAAATGACAGTACAGACAAAAGGTTGATATCCAGGATCTATAATGAACTCCTCAAACTCAACACACACGAAACAGGCAAACACATCAAAAAATGGGCAGAAGATATGAACAGACACTTCTCCAATCAAGACATACAGATGGCTATCAGACACATGAAAAAATGTTCATCAACATTAGCCCTCAGGGAGATTCAAATTAAAACCACATTGATATATCACCTCACACCAGTTAGAATGGCCAAAATTAACAAAACAGGAAACAACGTGTGTTGGAGAGGATGTGGAGAAAGGGGAACCCTCTTCCACTGTTGGTGGGAATGCAAGCTTGTGCAGCCTCTTTGAAGAACAGTGTGGAGATTCCTCAAGAAATTAAAAATAGAGCTTCCATATGACCCTGCCATTGCACTCCTGGGTATTTACCCCAAGGATACAGATGTCGTGAAAAGAAGGGCCATCTGTACCCCAATGTTTATAGCAGCAATGGCCACGGTCACCAAACTATGAAAGAACCAAGATGCCCTTCACCGGACGAATGGATAAGGAAGATGTGGTCCATATACATTATGGAGTATTATGCCTCCATCAGAAAGGATGAATACCCAACTTTTGTAGCAACATGGACGGGACTGGAAGAGATTATGCTGAGTGAAATCAGTCAAGCAGAGAGAGTCAATTATCATATGGTTTCACTTATTTGTGGAGCATAACAAATATCATGGAGGACAAGGGGTGTTAGAGAGGAGAAGGGAGTTGGGGTAAATTGGAATGGGAGGTGAATCATGAGAGACTACGGACTCTGAAAAACAATCTGAGGGGTTTGAAGTGGCAGGGGGGTGGGAGGCTGGGGTACCAGGTGGTGGGTATTATAGAGGGCACGGATTGCATGGAGCACTGGGTGTGGTGAAAAAATAATGAATACTGTTTTTCTGAAAATAAATAAATTGAAAAAATTAAAAAATAAATAAATAAAAAGCCAATTATGAAACAAAACAAAACAAAATTTCCCAAGGGAAACATTAAAACTGTATCCGGAGTTAAAATACTTCTATCATTATTTCAAAATTCAGTCTTTTCAACTTTTTTTTAAACCAGTAATGCAACTGATATGAGATAAAATGGTGCTTCCTGAACACAACTGGAAAAATTACTACAGCCTAGGATAGCAATCAGGTCTATCTTACACTTCACTGTTTGAAATAGTCAATGGAGTATGCATGGGCTTTATTTTTAAAGCACACCAAATACAATACAAGTTATTCAAAAATTGAAAATGGGATTTCAACTTATGATAGGGCACGTACAAAATATCTAGGTCATAACATTCTCTGTGTGTGTATGTGTGAGTGTGTGTATTTATATGCATAATCCATATAATACATAATACAAGTGGTATATAATGAGAAAAAAGGCAAAAGAAATGCAGCTAAAAGTAGATTACAGCCCACTCATAAATACCTAAGACATTCAGAGCGTGACATTCTTCCAAGAAGTCATGGATGCCTTACTGTTGATGTTTCATTATAGACTAAAAGGGACCTTATCTTGACAATAACTAGACCTCCAAGGTTTCATAGACCTTACTATTAGCATTCAGAAATTCCTGAGAAACTTATATTATCTCTATCTGCCCCCTCCATAAATTTAAAAGTCTATAATCACTCACTCTTCACAATCACAAATGTAGTTCTTTCTTTCCGTGGATCCTGTCCAAGTACTATAATAGAAGAATGTTTTTGTACCATAAAACAACTCAAAATTTCTTTTTTTGATCATTGTGCTTGATGTTCCTGGATCAATCAGTATATACATTAGTCTGAGTAAGAACACTAAAACCAAGCTGCCTCATATCAAATCCAGGCCCTGATATTTACTAGTTTCATGATTTCAGGCAAGTCAATTCATCTTTCTAAATCCCAACTTCCTAATGTTTAAAATTAAAGTGATGATAGTATCATGCTAAAAGTTGTTGTTAGTTTTAAGATAATGGAAGTAAAATGATCTTAGCACAGTGAATGATACTTACTAAACAAGCAGTGAACTTGTAGCTTGTAGTGTCATTATTAATGATGATAGAATAGGATGGATAGCAAGGAGATACAACATAATTGAATAACCCCATAAATAGTTCAATAGAAATCATTAATAAATAGAAGAATTAAAAACTGAATCTACTTTATTGATCTCCATCTTAATTTCTATTCCATCCCAGATTCCTTTCAGTAAAGTCTGACTGAGTAGTTAGATGACAATGATGCTGAGGATTGGGGAAAAAAGAAGGTAAGGAAAATACTATCTTCAAGGAATCTATGGATAATCCCCCACCTAAAATGGAAACTTTGTAATCTTTCTTCCTTCCACCTGTCCCTCTCCAGAAAAAAGTAAAACAAAACTAAATATTCACCATATCATTCAACCATATAACTCTTAACCTCCCCCCAGCCAAAATGGCCTGAACTGTAGGAGTTATAAGAATTTGAACATTGAATTTTGACTTTTGTTTTTGGTAGGATGAGGGGTTACAGCTTTCAGACAATCATTAAACAACACTTCAGAATGCTGTAAAGATGGAGAGTAAGAGGACCCTGAGCTCATCTCATCCAACCAATACAACTAGATAACACTCACATCAGTGTAAATAACCTAGAATAAAGAACTGAAGACTGCCAGAAAAAACTCCACAATTAAAGTAGAGAAGAGGCTACAATGAAGGGGTTCAGAAGGAAAGAGATGCAGTAGGGAGCAAAACAGAACACTGTTGTCCTTAGGGTAGGGGGAGGGAGCAACCAGCACAGAGAAGGACAAGAAACAGGCTGTCACACTGGGGAGCCTGCATGGGGAAGATGAATCTCCATAATATTCGGCTTTGAAAGCAAGAGGAGCAGAATTTCACGAGTTCTTACCACCAGAGGGACTTAAGGCCTGGAATTTAAAAAATCAGTAGGTTGTTTCAAGACAGCCCAGAGAGCAATAGACTGCTGGGTCCTCACCCTTAAAAAGACAACATGGCAAATAGCCAGCAGAGATACAGTATAGAAGCAACAGTTTAAAAAACACATGGGGCATACAGGAGGAAGATCTATTTATTCATCCCAGAACATGTCCCAGAGTGGCAGGGTATCAGGATAACCCTCTGAAGAACAAAGGAGCTGGCACATGCTATTTCTCTCCCCTGGCTATGAGCATACACACATGGCCACCTGTGGGAACCAGCACGGTGCCCACATTCACTACTTAACAAACTTACACCAGTGGTAAAAAGAAATGATAAAGAATTTTAAAACTCAAAAGAGAAAAGAAAACAGTTACATACAAAGAAAACCCCATAAGTCTATCAGTAGATTTCTTAGCAGAAACACTGCAAGCCAGAATAAAGTGGCATGACATATTCAAAGTGCTGAAAGGAAAATACCTGCAGGCAAAAACACTCTGTTTGGAAAGGCTATCATTCAGAATAGAGAGAGAGAGTTTTTTAGACAAACAAAAGCTAAAGGAGTTAATGAAAATTAAACTACCCATACAAGAAATATTAAGGGGACTCACTGAGTAGAAAGGAAATATCATAAGTAAGAGTAGGAAAAGTAGGAAATACAAAAGGAATAAAAGTAAGTACACCTGTAAAAAATCAGTCAAGGAATTCACAAAATAAAAGTATGTAAAATATAACACCATATACCTAAAACACGGGGGGAGGGGAGAGGAGTAAAAAAAAAAAGTTTAAACGTAAGTGACCATCAACTTAATATAAACTGTTATACACAGAAGATGATATATACAAACATAATGATAAGCACAAGTCAAAAAACAGTAATAGGCAAGCAAAAACTAAAAAAAAAAAAAGAGAGAGAGAGAGAGAGAGAGAGAACCCAAGTATATCACTAAACAAAGCCAGCAAATCACCAAAAAGAGCAAGAGAAGGATCAGAGAAAAACTACAAAAACAACTGCAAAACAAGCAACAAAATGGCAATAAATACATACCTATCAATCAATAAATACTTTGTAAATGGATTTAATGCTCCAACCAGAAGCATAGGGTGACAGATTAGATAAAAAAGAAAATGAGACCCATCTATATGCTGCCTACAAGAAACTGATTTCTGACCTAAAGACACATGAAGATTTAAAGTGACAGGACAGAGAAACATTTATTATATAAAACAATGTCACAGGACAGCCAGGGTAGCAATAAATACATTGTGCAAAGTAGACTTTAAAACAAGGACTATATGGGCAACCCATTCAGGACCCCTCTCACTCTAGAGAGTTCTTTCCTTTCTGTTCTAATCTTCACTTAATAAACTTTAACTTCACTTAACAAAAAAAAAAAAAAAACAAAGCAAACAAACAAAAAAGGGACTATAACAAGCAAAAAAGAAGCACAATATAATAATAAAGGAGACAATCCAACTGGAAAATATAACAATTGTAAATATTCATGCACCCTCAATGGGAGCAAACAAATACATAAAATAGTTAAAAACAAACATAAAGGAACTAATCAATAATAATAAAATAATAGTAGAGGTTTTTAACAACCCACATACATCAATAGATATATCATTCAAACAGAAAATCAATAAGTAAAGAATTGGTTTTCAATGACACACTGGGACAAATGGATTTAACAGACATATTTATAACATTCCATCCAAAAACAGAAGAATACACATTCTTTTCAACTGTATACAGAACATTCTCCAGTATAGATCACATAATAGGCCACAAGACAAGTCTAAACAAATTTAAAAAGATTGAAGTCATTCCATACATCTTTTCTAAAAATAATGCTATGAAATTAGAAATCAACCATAAGAAAAAATCTAGAAAGAACACAAATACATGAAGGTTAAATAATATGCTACTAAACAATAAAGTGTCAACTAAGAAGTCAAAGAAGAAATCAAAAAGTACATAGAGAAAAATGAAAATAAAGATTAGAATAGAAATAAATAATAAATAAACTATTAAAAATCAAGAGAACAAATCAATGAAGCCAGTAGCTGGTTCTTCGAAAAGATCAACAAAATTGATAAACCTTTAGCCACATTCATCAAAAAAAGTGAAAGGACTAAAATAAATTCACAAATGAAAGAAGAGAAATAACTGACACCACAAAAATACAAAACATTATAAAAGAATATCTGAAAATTTATATGCCATCTGGGGTGCCTGGGGGGCTCGGCTGGTTAAGCATCTGACTCCTGATTACAGCTCAGGTCGATCTCAGGGTCATGGGATCAAACCCCATACTAGGCTTCATGCTCAGCAGGGAGTCAGACTCCCTCTCCCTCCCTTGTCCTCTCTCCCTGTGCTCTCTCTCTAAAAGAAATAAATACAGGAGGAGCACAAGATGGTGGAGGAGTAGTGGACCCTATTTCAACCAGTCCCCTGAATTGAGATGGATACCTATCAGACCACTCTGAACACCCACAAAATCAGACTGAGGTGTAAGGAGATATTTATGGATCTGTACCAACAGAATATTCCCAGTGGTTGGTTTCAAGGTACAAAGTGAAGCAGGGAGACGTGATTCTGTAGCAGATATTGGAAGATAAACAGAAGGTGGGGGGTAGGATCCTGCAATGCCAGAGCTCAAAATCCTCCTGTTTGGGGGCCTGGGCACAGACTCACAGACCCAAAGCATCAGCGAAAGGACTTTAGGGCAGCATCCCAGACTGAAACCTGGAGCTGGGGGTCATGTGTGAGAACCAGGGGTAGCTGGTAGTTTGAGAAACACAAGGCCAGAGACATGCTTGGACCCAGAAGTGAGGGCTGGGAGTGCTGCTGTGGAGCAATTAACCCAGGACACTGTGGTTTTTAGCAGCACAGATGAAAATGGAGAGAGTGTGGCCTGAAGTGTTTAAGGAAGAATAAGCTGTGAACTTGTTGTTCTGAGACAGAGGTTTGTATAAGTTCATTTCTGCTCTGACTCTCAGAAGAGATGCAGAAAGCCACCAGAGGACAAAACCCTCCCAAAACCGGTTTTCACTGAGTCCACTCCCCCACCCTCCAAGGGGAGGCAAGGCAACTCTGCCCAAACAGGGTTGCCTGAGTAATAGTGCAGCAGGCCCCTCCCCTAGAAAACAGGCTGAAAGAACAAGAGGCCAACTACCCTAAGGTCCACATGAAACAGATGTATCTTGCTTGGGTTGTGGTCAATAATTTGGACACTGTACATTCCCTCAAACACACCTTAACATAATGACTAAGAAGAGAACCTTCAACACTGGAAAACTTCAGAGATTGTGACCTCTGCCACAGCACCAATAGATAGGGTTATAAGCAAGATATCAGAAATAGACTTCAGGGTAACAGTTATGCAGACAATAGCTAGGTTGGAGAAAACCATTAAGACAACATAGATTCTCTAAGGGCAGAAGTGAGAGCTGATCTGGTAGAATTTAAAAATGTTATCAATGAGATCCAATCTAATCTAGATATTCTAACACCTAGGGTAAAAGAGACAGAAGAATGAATTAGCAATCAAGAAGACAAACTGATAGAAAAGAAGGATCAGGAGGAGGTCTGGAACAAACAGCTTAGTATCTAGGAAAACAGAATTAGAGGAGTAAATGACATCCTGAAATGCTACAATGTAAGAATTACTGGGATCCCTGAGTGGGTGGAGAGAGAGGACTTGAAGATATATGTGAGCAAATCCTAGCTGAAAACATCCCTAATCTGGGGAATGAAACAAACATTCATGTCCTACAGGCAGAGAGAACACCTCCCAAGATCAGGGAGAATAAACCAAAACCCCAGCATGTAATAGTGGAACTCATGAATTTTAAAACCAAGGAAACCATCTTAAGGGAAGTTAGGGGGAATAGATTCCTTATGTACAGAGGGAGGAATATCAGAATAATGTCAAGACTGTCCACAGAGACCTGGAAAGCCAGAAAGGGCTGGCAAGACATATTCAGGTCACTAAATGAGAAGAATATGCAGCCAAGAATACTTTATCCAGCAAGGCTATCATTTAGAATGGATGGAAAGATAAAGAGCTTCCAAGACCAGCAAACACTGAAAGAACATGGTACCACCAAGCTGGCCCTGCAAGAAATATTAAGGGGGGATTCTATAAAAGGAGAATGACCCCAAGAGTGATATAGAACAGAAATTTACAGAGAAAATCTATAGAAACAAGGACCACAAAGGCAACAGGATGGCAATAAAATCATATCTTTCAATAATCACTCTCAATATGAATGGCTTCAGTAAAATGACCCAGAGTTGCAGACTGGATAAAAAGACAGGGCCCATCAATATGCTATCTACAAGAGACTCATTATGAACCTAAAGATACATCCAGTGTAAAGTGAAAGGATGGAGAACCATCTTTCATGCCAACAGAACTCAAAAGAAAATTGGGGTAGAAATTCTCATATTGGACAAATGAGATTTTTAACTAAAGACTGTAGTCAGGGATACAGGAGGACACTGTATCATTCTTAAAGGGTCTATCCAACAAGAAGACCTTACAATTGTAAATATCTATGCCCCTAATATGGGAGCAGCCAACTACATAAGCCAACTGTTGACCAAAATAAAGAGACATACTGATGATAATACATTAATTGTAGGAGACCTCAACACTACACTCTCAGCAACAGACAGATCATCTAAGCAGAAAATCAACAAAGAAACAAGAGTTTTGAATGACACACTGGACCAGATGGACCTCATAGATACATACAGAACATTCTACCCTGAAATAACAGAATACTCATTATTCCTGAGTGCCCATGGAACTTTCTCCAGAAGAGACCACATACTGGATCACAAACCTGGTTGCAACTGACACCAAAAGACTGAGATTATTCCCTGCATATTTTCAGGCCACAATGCTTTGAAACTGGAATTCAATCACAAGAAAAAGTTTGGAAGAAATCCAAACACTTGGAAGCTAAAGACCATCCTGCTCAAGAATGTTTGTGTCAATCAGGAAATCAAAAAAGAACTTAAACAATTCATGGAAACCAATGAGAATAAAGACACATCAGTCCTAAAACCTATGGGATATGGCAAAGGCGGTCCTAACGGGGAAATACATAACCATCCAAGCTTCACTCAAAAAAATAGAAAAAATACAAATACACAAACTCTCTTTACACCTTAAAGAACTCGAGAACCAACAACAAATTAAACCTAACCCACACATGAGAAGGAAAATAATTAAGATTAGAGCAGAGGTCAATGAATTAGAAACCAGAAATACAATAGAACATATCAATGAAATTAGAAGCTCATTCTTTGAAAGAATTAATAAATCCAATAAACCACTGGCCAGACTTAACTAAAAGAAAAGAGAAAAGATGCAAATTAATAAAATTATGAATGAAAGGGGAGAGATCATGACTAACACCAAGGAAATAGAAAGAATAATCAGAAACTGTTATCAACAGCCATATACCAATAAATTAAGCAACCTGGAAGAAACAGATGCCTTCCTAGAAACCTATAAACTTCAAAGACTGAAACATGAAGAAATTGACAACAGGAATAGACCAATAACCAAAAATTAGATTGAAGCAGTGATCACAAACCTTCCAAAAAAACAGGAGCCCAGGACCTGATAGATTCCATGGGGAATTTTACCAAACGTTCAAAAGAGAAATAATACCTATTCTCCTGAAGCTGTTTCAAAAAATAGAGAAAAAACTTCCAGACTCTTTCTGTGAGGCTACCATTACCTTGATCTCAAAACCAGGCAAAGACCTCATCAAAAAGGAGAATCTCAGACCAATATCCCTGATGAATATGGATGCCAAAATTCTCAACAAGATCCTAGCTAATAGGATCCAGCAGTACATTAACAGGTTTATCCAGCATGACCAGGTGGGATTTATCTCTGGGTTACAAGGGTGGTTCAACATTCACAAATCAATTAATGTAACAGAACAAATTAATAAGAGAAAAGAACCACAAGGTCCTCTCAAGTGATGCAGAAATAGCATCTGACAAAATACAGCATCTTTCCTGATTAAAACTCTTCAGAGTATAGGGATAGAGGGAACATTCCTCAATTTCATAAAATTCATCTATGAAAAACGCACAGCAAATATCATTCTCAATGGGGAAAAGCTCAGTATTGTTCCCTTAAGACCAGGAACATGACAAGGATGTCCACTCTTGCCACTATTGTTCAACATAGCACTGGAAGCCCTAGCAACAGCAATCAGACAACAAAAAGAAATAAAATGATTCAAATTGGCAAAGAAGAAGTCAAACTCTCTCTCTTCACAGAGACATGACACTTTATGTGGAAAATCCAAAAGATTCCACCCTTAAATTACTAGAACTCATATAGCAATTCAGTAATGTGGCAGGATACAAACTCAATGCACATCAGTCAGTTGCTTTCTTATACACTAACAATGAAACTGTAGGAAGAAATATTAGTGAATCAATTCCATTTACAATAGCCTCAAAAACTATTAGATACTTTGGAATAAACCTAACCAAAGAGGTAAATGATCTATGCTCTAGGAACCACAAAACACTCATGAAAGAAAATGAAGAATACACAAAAATGTGGAAAAACATTCATGCTCATAGATGGGAAGGATATGTCTATGCTGCCCAGAGCAATCTATACTTTCAATGCCATCTCGATCAAAATACCAGCAGCATTTTTCAAAGAGCTAGAACAAACAATCCTAAAATTTGTATGGAACCAGAAAAGACCCTGATTCGCCAAGGAAATATTGGAAAAAAAAAAACAAAACTGGGGGCATCATGTTGCCTGATTTCAAGCTTTCCTACAAAGCTTTGATCACCAAGATAGCATAGTACTGGCACAAAAACAGACACAGAGACCAGTGGAACAGAGTAGAGAGCCCAGATATGGACCCACAACTCTATGGTCAAATAATCTTTGAAAAAGCAGGAGAAAATATACAGTGGAAAAAAGACAGTCTCTTCAATAAATGGTGCTGGGAAAATTGGACAGCTATATATAGTAGAATGAAACTCAACTATTCTCTTACACCATACACAAAGATAAACTCTAAATGGATATCTCTTACACCATTCACAAAAATAAACTCGAAATGGATACAAGACCTCAATGTGAGGCAGGAATCTACCAAATCCTAGAGGGAGAACATACACAGTATCCTCTTTGACATCAGCTACAGCAACTTCTTTCAAGAACTGTCTCCAAATGCAAAGGAAACAAAAGAAGCAAAAATGAACTTTTGGGATTTCATCATGATTAAAAGTTTCTGCACAGTAAAGGAAACAGTCAAAAAAACAAGTCAAACTTTCACTATTTGCTATGACATGATAATATATAAAGAAAACCCATAAGACTCCATCGAAAACTAGAACTAATAAATGAATTCATTAAGGTCCCACAATACAAATCATTATACAGATCTGACACATTTCTATACAATAATGAAGAACATAAAGAGAAATTAAGAAAACAATTCCATTTACAAGGACACCAAAAAATTTTACTTGAAAATAACATTAACCAAGGAGGAGAAAGACCTGTTTGTCTGAAATATATAAAGCATTAAAGAAAGAAATTGAAGACAACACAAAGAAATGGAAAGATATTCAATACCCAAGGACTGGAAGAACAAATATTGTTAAAATATCTATATTACCCAAAGCAATCTACAGTTCTAATGCAATCACTGTCAAAATATCAATAGCATTTTTCACAGAACTAGTACAAGCAATCCTGATGTTTGTATGGAACCACAAAAGATCCTGAATAGCCAAAGCAACCTTGAAAAAGTAAAGCAAAACTGGAGGCATCACAATCCTGGACTTCAAGTTATGTTACAAAGCCATAGTAATCAAAGCAGTTTGTATTTTGTTTTTTGGTTCTTTTTAAAAGATTTTATTTGTCAGAGAGCAAGAAAGAGCAAGCAAGCACAAGCAAGGGGAACAGCAAGCAGAGGGGGAGAAGCAGGATGCCCACTGAGCAGGAAGCCAGATGAGAGACTCGATCCCAGGACTCTGGGATCATGACCTGAGCCAAAGGCAGACACTTAACCAACTGAGCCACCCAGGCATCCCTCAAAACAGTTTGGTACTGATACATAAATAGACACACTCCAACAGAACAGAATAGGAAACCCAAAAATGAACCCACAACTCTATGGTCAATCTTTGGCAAAGCAAGGAAGAATATCCAATGGGAAAAGGAATGTTTCTTCAGTAAATGGTGTCAGGAAAACTGAACAGCAACATTGGAAAGAATGAAACAAGACCACTGTCTTACACCACACACAAAAATACATTCAAAATGGATGAAAGACCTAAATGTGAGACATGAAAACAAAAATCCTAGAAGAGAACACAGGCAATATTTCTTTGACATCAGCTGCAACAACTTCTTTCTAGGGAAACAAAAGCAAAAATAAACTATTGAGACCTCATCAAAAAAAGAAGCTTCTTTACAGCAAAGGAAATAGTCAAAACTAAAAGGCAACCTAGAGAAGATATTTGCAAATGACCTATCTGAGAAAGGGTTAGTATCCAAAATATATATATATATATATATAAATATAAATATATATATATATATATATATATATATATATATATATATATATATATATAAAAACTCAAAAAAACTCAACAAAACCCAAAAAGGAACAATCCAAATTAGAAATAGATAGAAGAAAAAGAAAAAAAAATGGGTAAAAGACATGAATATATTTTCCCAAAGAAGACACTCAGGTGGCTAACAGACACATGGAATGATGTTCTACACCACTCATCACAAGGGAAATACAAACCAAAACTACAATGTACTATCACCTTACACCTGTCAGAATGGCTAAAATAAACAATGTAAGAAAAAACAGGTGTTGGTGAGGATGTGCAGAAAGGGGAACACCTTTGTACTATTGGTGGGAATACAAATTGGTGCAGCCACTTTGGAAAATAGTATGGAGTTTCCTCAAAAAGTTAAAAATAGGCTTGAAGCTCGGCCGCCATCATGAACGAGACAGTAACTATCCGGACCAAGAAGTTCATGACCAACCGACTACTTCAGCGCAAACAAATGGTTATTGATGTCCTTCATCCTGGAAAGGCAACACTACCTAAGACAGAAATTCGGGGAAAACTAGCCAAAATGTACAAGACCACACCAGATGTCATATTTGTATTTGGATTCAGAACCCATTTTGGTGGTGGCAAGACAACTGGCTTTGGCATGATTTATGATTCCCTGGATTATGCAAAGAAAAATGAACCCAAACATAGACTTGCAAGACATGGTCTGTATGAGAAGAAAAAGACTTCAAGAAAACAGCGAAAAGAACACAAGAACAGAATGAAGAAAGTCAGGGGGACTGCGAAAGCCAATGTTGGTGCTGGCAAAAAGTGAGCTGGAGATTGGACAACAGAAGGAGTAAGATGCTGCAGTGGCTTTATCTTTGGTGATTGTGCAGATTTTTCATGAGAGTATTAATAAACTAAGAATGTTTAAAAAAAAGTTAAAAATAGAATTACCCTACAATCCAGCAATTTCACCACTAGGTATTTACCCAAAGAATACCGAGATACTAATTCAAAAGGATGGATGTTCCCTGATGTTTTTTTAGCAGCATTATCTACAATAGCCAAGATATGGAAGCAGCCCAAGTGTCCATGGGTTGATGAGTGAATAAAGAAGTGGTGTATGTATACAATGGCATATTAATCAGCCATAAAAAAGAATGAAATCTTGCTATTTGCAAAGAGATGAACGGATCTTGAGAGTATTATGCTACGCAAAGTAAGTCATCCAGGCAAGACAAATACTGTGATTTCAATCATATGTTGAATTCAAGAAACAAAACAAATGAACAAAGGGAGAAAAAGAAATAGGGAGAGGCAAACTAAGAAACAGATTCTTAACTATAGAGAACAAACTGATGGTTACCAGAGGGGAGATGAGTGGGTGGGTGGGATAGGTGAAATACTTGATGGGGATTAAGGAATGCACTTACTCTAATGAGCCATTGGTGTTGTACAAAAGGGTTGAATCATTATATTGTATCCTGGAAACTAATATTGTACTGTATTAACTGGAATTCAAATAAAAACTTTAAAAAAATATTTAAAAAAGAACACCCCCAAGGCACCTGGGTGGCTCACGGGGTTAAAGTTTCTGCCTTCAGCTCAGGTCGTGATCCCAGGGTCCTGGGATTGAGCCCCACATGAGGCTCTCTGCTTGGTGGTGAGCCTGCTTCCTGCTCTCTCTCTCTGCCTGGCTCTTTGCCTACTTGTGATTTCTGTATGTCAAATAAATAAATAAAATCATTAAAATTTTTTAAAAAAAGAATACCCCCATAATCCCTTGATTCTTATTTCTGTTCCTGGTAGAAGCAAATCACATGCTTTATCAATAAACTGCAATAAATTCCAGAGTCCTCATTACTGAACATGGATAATCCAAAGTTGTTAAAGAGAGAGAACTCGAGAGATAAGTGATACCATAAGATGAAACAATATTAGAATACTTGGGATCCCAGAAGAAGAAGAAAGAGAGAGGGGCAGAAAGCATATTGCAACAAATTATAGCAGATAATTTCCCTAATATGTTAATTTTAAAAATAATAAATAAATAAATAAATAAATAAATAAATAATTAAAAAGGCAAAAAAAAAAAAAAAAGATACTGCTGCATGTGTTTATGCAGATAAAAGTATCTGGAAACATATACAGGAAAAAATTCCTGTGGTTACCTGAATTACAGAGATTACAGATGATTCTTAGTTTCTTATTTCTTCTCTATATTTTCTCAATACATAATAAATGTTACATATGTACTTTTAAACACATATAATTTTATTAATGGTGTGTACATCCTGGCAGAACTAATTAATTATCCCGAAAGAAGCATTATTTTTAGAAAACACTGCTTCCAAATGAACTCCAGCAGAACAGACAATTACTTCATTCAAGAACAAGAATAAAAGGAATGTGAACGCAAACTATCAGGATCTCAAAGTAAATTACAAATCATTTTGTTCAGATCTAGCATGGAAGCTATTTGAATGCTTAGAATTATATCTGACATGCTTGGAATCTTATTGTTTCACTAAAATATAAAAATTCAGGGGTGCCTGGCTGGCTTAGTCAATAGAGCATATGACTCCTGCTGATCTCAGAGTTGTGATTTCAAGACCCACGTTGGGCACAGAGCTTAGTTCAAAAAAAAAAAAAAAAAGAAAGAAAAATAAAAACCTTAATAAATAAATAAGTAAATAAAAATAAATAAATAAAAGTATGAAATAAATAAGTAAAAGTATGAAAGAAGACTTCCAGTTTCCAGTCTGATATGCAAGGATGTTAGAAGTCATCACTCCATCCTAACAAGTAAAATTCTGAACAAATGGAAAAGGCAACAACTCTTTTCAGGTACATCTTCCTAGCAAGGTCACAGGGCAAACTGCTGCCCCCAAAACTGGAAAGACCAACAGGCAAATAACAAATCACAATTTACCAAGAGCATAACCTTTATTATAAGCAAAAACCTTAGGAACCAGTACCCGGGTAGAAAAATCTAAACTATAATTGATAAATTGTTGGAGATAGTGTGGATAAGTCTGAGAGTTAAAAACTCTGGATGTGGGGTCCAGTTATACAGAGACTTCACACTTTTGTAAATTTTACCAATAGGATTCCTACCAGGCTCTTACAGTGAATACTGAAGAAAAATACTCTTGTTTCCAGCAGGGAAAGGCAAAAAAGAACAATTTTCAAATGCACCAGAGCGCTCAGCTCTTAGAACACCTGACTTCAAGAAAAAACTATTCTACCAGAGCCTTATCTTTTGTTCTTATATCAGAGTCTAACTTACCTAGTGGAAGAAAATACTCTAGTCTTTTCTACCTTCCATGTGTGGAAAGGAAAATACAAAATTACAGCCCCCACTAGACATCTTGTTCCACCAAAGGTGGGGAAAAATCTTAAAGGCACTTATGAAATCACAACTGAGGGTCACAGGCTTACCAATATCTAAGGCCCAATCATAGGAATACAAAATGTTTACAGTCCCACCAAACCTTACTGTCACATCACTAAAGGCTTATTTACCAAAGTTCTCTTTACTCAGTACATTATGTCCAGCTTTCAAGAAAAAAAATACAAGGCATACTAAAAAGCAAATAAAACAAAACAAAATACATGTTCAAAGAGACACATAGAGCATTAAAACCAAACTCAGATATGGCAGGAATGACGAATTATCATAAAAACAACTTAAAACTACTATGTTTAACATGATCAAATTTCTAATTCAAAAAGTAGGCAACATGCAATAACAGATGGGTAATGTAAGTATTGGAATGGAAATTCTAACAAAGGATCAAAAAAGAAAGGTCAGAGATCAAAACACTGTATCAGAAAAACAACATCTTTGATAGGTTCACGAGTAGGCTGAATGCAGCTCAGAAAAATATGTCTGAGTTTGAGTATATGTCAATAAAAATTTCCAAAACTGAAAATCAGGGAGATAAAAGACTGAAAAAAAAAATGGAAACAGAATATCCAAAGACTGTGGGACAACTATAAAAGTAATTTTCCTAATGAGGTTACCAGAAGAAGAAGAAAGAAAGAACAGGATAGATAAAATATTTGAGGCAATAATGACTGAGAATTTCCAAATATAAAGGTCAGATATCAAACCACAGATCCACAAATCTCAGACCAACAGGATAAATGCCAAAAATAAAAAAACAAAGCAAAACAAAAACAAAGAAACCTACACCTAGGCACATCATATTCAAAGTGCACAAAATAAAAGAAAAGGGAAAAAATCTTGAAAGAAACCAGATGAAAATAAGTTTACCAATATAGAAGCAAAGGTAAGAATTATACTCAACTTCTCCTCAGAAAACATGTAGGTAAGAAGACAGTATAGTAAACTATTTAAAGTCTCGAGAAAAAAATTCCCATCAACCTAGAATTTGTTCTGTGAAATTATCCTTCAAAAATGAAGGAAAAATAAAGACTTTCAGACAAACAAAATTGAGGGACTCTGATATAAGTAGACTTTCTTGCAAGAAATGTTAAGAGAAGCTCTTCAAGGGGAAGGAAAATGATACAGGTCAGAAACTTAGATCTATATAAAGGAAAGAAAAGTATTAGAAAAGGACAAGATGAAGGTAAGATAAAAACTATTGTTTTGTTTATTTGGGATTGATGTAACAGATAACAGTGTACTCAAAATAACATCAAATATATACCCAATATTTATATCTTATGTATAAGTAAAATGAACAGCAATGATACGAGGGACAGGATGGAGCAATTGGGAATATTTTATTATTATAAGATACTTGCAATTACCAGGAAATTGGTATAGTGTTATTCGAAAGTGGGCTTGGATTGATTGTAAATAAACCTTAAAGCATATATAAAAAAGTTTAAAAGTGTAATTGATAGGCTAAGAAAAGAGAAAATGAAATCATATAAAATGCTCAATCAAAATCACAAAGGCAGGAGCGCCTGGGTGGCTCAGTGGGTTAAAGACTGCCTTCAGCTCAGGTCATGATCCCAGGGTCCTGGGATCAAGACCTGCATTGGGCTCTCTGCTCAACAGCGAGCCTGCTTCCCTTCCTCTCTCTCTGCCTGCCTCTCTGCCTACTTGTGATTTCTGTCTGTCAAATAAATAAATAAATAAAATCTTTAAAAAATAAAATAAAATCACAAAGGCAGACAGAAAGTTGAAGCAACACACAAGTATTCATGGACAAATGAATGGATAAACAAAATGTGGTGTATTCATAAAATGTCACATTACTAGCCTTAAAAAGGAGGAAAACTCTAACACATGCTACAACATGGGTGAGTCTTGTGGATACCATACCAAATAAAGTCACAGACAGACAACTGTGTGATTCCACTTAAATGAAGTACCTAAAATAGTAAAATTCATTGAGATAAGAGGCACAGTACTGGCTGCCAGGGACTGAGGAGTTATTTTGTCATGGGTACAGAGTTTCACTTTTGCAAAAGGAAAAGAATTCTGGAGATGGATAGTGGGGATGATAACACAACAATGTGAACGTGCTTAATGCTGCTGAACTATATATTTAAAAAGAGGTTAAAATGTAAATTTTATATTTTATCCATTTTACCACATGATATGGTCTGAAGATTTGTGTTCCCCAAACTTTATATGTCGAAAATCTAATTCCCAATATGTTGGTATTAGAAAGTGGGGAGCTTCTGAGAGGTGATTAGTCCATTAGAGTGGAGCTCTCATGAATGGGATTTGGGTTCTTACAAAAGAGACTCCAGAGAGTTCCAGTACCTTTTCTGCAATGTGAGAGCACAGTGAAAAGGTATGGTCTACGAACCAGGAAACCTTTGCTGAACACAAAATCTGCTGGCATCACAATCCTGATTTCTCATTCCTCATTTCGATTCCCAACCTCCACCAGCAAAAATAAATGTCTGTGGGCTCCTGGGTGGCTCAGTGGGTTAAGCCTTTGCCTCTGGCTCAAGTCATGATCTCAGCCTCCTGGGATCAAGCCCCACATTGGGCTCTCTGCTCAGCAGGGAGCTTGCCTCCCCCTTTTTCTGCCTGCCTCTCTGCCTACTTGTGATCTCTCTCTGTCAAATAAATAAATAAAATATTTTAAATAAATAAAAGAAATAAATGATTTTATAAAAAAATAAATCATATCACAAAGGCAGAAAAGAAACATAATGGACAATAAATTTTGAAAAACAAGGGCAATGAATAGAAAACAATAACAAATGCGGTAGATATTATTCAATAATATCAATTATAATATGAATAATAATTTTAAATTTCAATGGTCTAAATACACCAATTAAAAAAGATTATCAGAGTGAATAAAAAACCAAGACATTATGTTGTCTGGGAGAAATACACTTTAAATATACAGGCACATATAGAATGAAAAAAAAGATGGAGAAAGATGTACTATATTTACAGTAATCAAAAGAAAGCTGGATTAGCCATATTAATTTCAGGCATAGCAGAATTCAGAGCAAGGAATTACATAATGATAAAGAGGTCAGTTCTCCAAGAGGACATGACAATTTTTACTGTTTATGTGCCTTACATCACAACATCAAAATACATGTAGCAAAAACTAAGAGAAGTACAAGAATTAATAGATAAATCCAGTAATATATTTTGGAGCCTTCAACATACCTTTACCTGAAATGGACATTTTGAGCATTCATAAAATCAGTTAGGACATAGATGAACTCAACAGCACCATCAATCAACTGGAAATAATTGACATCTATAGACTATTTCATCCAAACAGCAGAATACACACATTCTTTTTAAGGTCTTATGAAGTATTTACCAATATAGAACACATTGGGGATCATCAAATACATGTTAGCGCATTTAAAAGAATAAAATTCATACAATGTCTGCTGTCAGGCAACAGCAGAATTAAATTAAGAATCAATAACAGAAAGATATCTGGAAAATTAAAAGAAATTTTGGAGATTAAACAGCATACTTCTAAATAATACATGGATAAAAAAAGAAATCTCCAGAGACATTTAGCAATTATCTTGAACTAAATGATTGTGAAAATACAACTTATAAATATTTGTGAGATACAGTGAAAGCAGTGCCTTGGGAAAAATTTAGAGCACTGGATGCATACATTAAAAAATAAATATCTAAAATAAATATCCAAGTTTCCACGTTAGGAAACTAGAAAAAGAAAAATAAAAGTTAAATCCAAGGTAAGCAGAAAAAAATGAATCAAAAAAATTAGAGCAGAAATAATGATTTAAAAATAATAAATAAAATAAAAAATAAAAATAAGTAATCAATAGAGAAAATCAGCAAAGCCAAAACCTGGTTCTTCAAATCAATAAAACTGACAAGCCTTGTATGCAAAAAATGAATCATGGAACACTACGTCAAAAACTAATGTTGGGGCGCCTGGGTGGCTCAGTGGGTTAAGCCACTGCCTTTGGCTCAGGTCATGATCTCAGGGTCCTGGGATCGAGTCCCACATCAGGCTCTCTGCTCAGCAGGAGCCTCCTTCCTCCTCTCTCTCTCTGCCTGCCTCTCTGCCTACTCGTGATCTCTCTTTGTCAAATAAATAAATAAAATCTTTAAAAAAAAAAAACTAATGTTGTACTTTATAATGACTAACATAACACAATTAAAAAAAAAAACAAGCTGATTGGGAGGGAGACAAACCATAAGTGACTCTTAATCTCACAAAACAAACTGAGGGTTGCTGGGGGGAGGGGGTTTGGGAGAAGGGGGTGGGATTATGGACATTGGGGAGGGTATGTGCTTTGGTGAGTGCTGTGAAGTGTGTAAACCTGGTGATTCACAGACCTGTACCCCTGGGGATAAAAATATATGTTTATAAAAAATAAAAAATTAAAAAAAAAAACCAAAACAAGCTGATTTAAAGAAAAAGACTGAAATTACTAATATAAAGAATGAAGGAGGGAATATCATTACAGATCCCACTACCATTAAAAGGATACTAATGCAATACTATGAACAATTTTATGTCCATAAAGTTGGTAAATTATGTTAAATGGATGAAATCCTTGAGAGGCATAATCTGCCAAAATTCACACAAGAATAAATAGACAATCTAAATAGGCTTACCTTTATTAAAGAAATTAAATCAATAATTAATAAATTTCTAAAACAGAAAGCATCAGTTCCAAATAGGTTCACTGGTGAATACTGCCTAATATTTTAGAAAAAAATTACACAAGGTCTCTACAATCTCTTCCATAATGTAAAAGTAGAGGAAATACTCCTTATTCATTCTATGAGGACAGAATTACTTAATACCAAAAGCAAAGTATCAAAAGAAAAGAAAACTACAAACCAGTTACCTCTCGTGAACATAGATGCAAAAATATTCAACAAAATACTAACCAATTTAATCTAACAATGTATAAAAAATAATTATACACCACAATCAAGGGAATTAATCCAGGTATGCAAGGCTGGTGGTACAATATTTGAAAATCAATGAATGCTACCCATCACATCAACAGTCTAAAGAAGAAAAATAATACAATTATATCAAAAGATGCAGAAAAATATTAGACAAAAATCCAATACTGATTCATAGTAAAACTTCCAGCAAACTATGAATAGAGAGGAACTTCCTCAACTTGATAAAGAACATCTACCAGAAAAATAAATAAATAAATAACCCTATAGCTAACACCTTTACTTAATAGTGAAAAACTCAAAGCTTTTCCCCTAAGATCAGGAACATGGCAAGGATATACCTTCATACCACTCCTTTTTTTTCTTTCTTTTTTTTGTAAAGACTTTATTTATTTATTTGACAGACAGAGATCACAAGTAGGCAGAGAGGCAGGCAGAGAGAGAGAGGAAGGGAAGCAGGCTCCCTGCTGAGCAGAGAGCTCAATGTGGGGCTCAATCCCAGGACCATAAGATCATGACCTGAGCCAAAGGGAGAAGCTTTAACCCACTGAGCCACCCAGATGCCCCCACACCACTCCTTTTCAACATCAAACTAGAAATCCTAGACAATGCAATGAGAGAAAAAAGGGAATTAAAATGTATACAGATAGGGAATAAAGAAATAAAACTCTTTGTTCACAGATGACATGATTGTTTATATAGAAAACCCAAAAGATTTGAAAAAGAAACCAGTCAAGAAAACTAAAAGTCAACCTACAGAATGGGAGAAGATATTTGCAAATGACCTATCTGAGAAAGGGTTAGTATCCAAAATATATAAAGCACTTATAAAACTCAACATCCTAAAAGCAACTAAAAAAATAGGCAGAAGACAGGAATAGAAATTTTTCCAAAGAAGACATCCGGGTAATCAACAGAGATATGAAAAGATGCTCAGTATCACACATTTGTTGTTATCAGTGGTTTAGATTTGAACCATTCTGATAAGTGTGTAATTGTATCTCAGTGGTGTTTTAGTTTACAATTCCCTAATGTTTTTGAAAAGACTATTCTTTCTCCATTGTATTGCCTTTGCTCCTCTGACCAGTACATTATATTTATGTGGGTCTGTTTCTGGCCTATTCTATTGTATCAACTGATTTTTTTGTTGTTGTTCTTTTACCAGTATCACTCTATCATGATTACTGCAGTTTTATATTAAGTCTTGAAGTCAGGTAGTGTCAGCGAACTTTGTTTGCCTTTGATATTATATTGACTATTCTGGGTCATTTTCTAATGACTATTCTGGGTCTTTTATCATTCCATATAAACTTTGGAATCAATTTGTTGATATCTACAAAATAACTTGCTGAAAATTTGATTGAGAGTATATCAAACCTATATATTATACATATACTATATATTACATATATAGTATATACATACATATATCAATTTGGGAAGAACTAACATCTTGACAATATTAAACCTTCCTATATCTAAACAGGGAACATTTCTTCATTTATGTAGTTCTCTGATTTTAATTTTCCCCTTATAGATCTTTTAAAAATTTTGTTAGACTTATACCTAAGTATTCAATTTATTGAAATGCTTATATCAATGGTATTGTGTTTTTATTTTTATTTTTTAAGATTATATTTATTTAATTGAGGGACACCTGGGTGGCTCAGTGGGTTAAAGCCTCTGCCTTTGGCTCAGGTCATGATCCCAGGGTCCTGGGACTGAGCCCGCATCGGGCTCTCTGCTGAGAGAGCCCCCCCCACCTCCCTCTCTGCCTATTTGTGATCTCTCCTCTCTCTGTCTCTCACATATATCTCACATATATATATATCTCACATCCTTATCCATTCTATATATATCTCAATCACATGGAATATAACTCAGGCATCCAAAACAAAATCCTGCCATTTGCAACAATGTGGATGGAGCTAGAGTGTATTATGCTAAGTGATTTTGCAATTCAATCCACACCAAAAGGAGTTTCTGTGGAACTCTGAGAACAACCTGAGAGTTTTTGGTAAGGACAACACCAGAACTGGACTAGAAATGCAATGTGGGACCACAATCCATCAACATGGCTCATACAAACAAATACAAATAAAAATTAAAGACCATAGCATGCTATGGTGAGTGCTGTGAAGTGTGTAAACCTGGCGATTCACAGACCTGTACCCCTGGGGCTAATAATCCATTATATGTTAATAAAAATAATAAATTTAAGAAAAATTAAAGACTAAATAATGATTTTTTAAAAATCAGTGGCAGTCTCAATAGCAGTTTATTCCTCTAAACTGTATTTTGAGTTTCAAACTGCACCCAAACTTCAATAGGGTAATATGACTAATACTCTTAAAGTAACGTGTTTACACGATAATATCTTGGATATGCTATAATAAATAAAATTCAGCTCCCTGAAAAACCCTCCGGCATTCTAAGATTTTTGTGTTTTGTTTTGGTTTCGCATTTTCAGTTTTAATAGTGCTAGCCTGCTCTAGGTTTCCCCTCTAAATTAACTATGTAAAAAGGTCTCCAGTAAGTCAAATTATTATAATCATCTTTTTTTTTCTGTTCATATAAGAAACCATTTACCTCTTTAATAGTGTTGTAACTTATCACTAATCAAAGAAGAAATCCAAGCTAGGATACCAATAAGACATTAAAGTCTGGTGCCTAGAACTCATAGCCTGTTTAATTGAAATTACTTTCTTTTACAATTACTGAAATAAGAATATGCCAATATCACCAAACAAAAGTTAACTAAGAATGGCAACATGAAAGTTTCTGGCATTAGGCCAATTTTATAGGAAAAATTGAGAAGTGAAATATTAAAAGCCATTATTTTGTCAATAATAACAAAAATATTTGCTAAACACCCAGTCTTTGCAAAGTATGGTGCTGAATGTTGTCAGAGATACAAAGATAAGTAGAATATTGCATTTTGCCTTCAATCTATTTGCAATTTGATAGGAAGAAGATAACTACCCCCCCTACACACAAACACAGTGATAGGCATGAAGTGTTTTGAAATACAAAGGAAATATTATGGAAACACAGGGGGAAGAAGACATTTCTTCTTGCATTAGTATTATTCCCAGTAGTTTGCAAATGCCAAGTTCTGAAATTTAAAAGGAATCACTAAGAAAAAAAGTAGCAATGCAGCTGAGAAAACTTGGAATTTTTTTTCAAAAGCAGGAACCAATATTTTATTCCTTAATAGTGAGTAGGGTGATGTTAAGATGTTTAAGTTTCCTGCTATTAAAAATTATAAAAGGTATGATTAAAGTGTGAACCAAGAAAACTTGAAGCTTATTGACTTGAAATTCTTCTCCATTAAAATAATTTTATTGACACAATTGAAATTATTTTTATAATAAACTCACATATATTGTGATAAATAACTATGTACTCAATTTATTGGGAGGAAAATCTTACTGAACTGAATTTTATGGATGAGGAATTAAAATTTCAAAAAGATACTATAAATATGTAATGATAATATATTATTTTCATCCATGTAGTACCTAATCTACTATACTTAACACAAAGGAATATAAACCAGCTTTACATAAAGAAAACATTGCAAATAGACCAAAGCTTCATAGTAATTAATCATCTTTAGAAGAGTTTCTATAATTAAGCACTGCCAATCTTTCTTAAAGTGCTCATTGGTATGATCCTAATAAAGACAGCTGATCATAAAGAAGACTTTGGGGGGCGCCTGGGTGGGTCAGTGGGTTAAGCCGCTGCCTTCAGCTTGGGTCATGATCTCAGGGTCCTGGGATCAAGTCCCGCATTGGGCTCTCTGCTCAGCAGGGAGCCTGCTTCCCTCTCTCTCTCTGCCTGCCTCTCTGTCTACTTGGGATTTCTGTCAAATAAATAAATAAAATCTTTAAAAAAAAAAAGAAGACGACTTTGGATTTTTCCTCCCTTTTAAATCATTTAACATACTATTTCTTAGTATGTATTTATGTAAACACTAAGTGATGGAAGCAGGAAAAGCATGTGCTCTCAAAGGTAAACTATATATTAAATGTAATAAATTATAATTAATAATAAAATTATTTAACTTAATTGCATTTAACTCCTCCTTTCATTGCATCTATTCCTTTACACAATCAATTCTCTTCAGTCAGCAATGGCTCTTTCCAATAGAAGAATGTAAATCATATCTGTTTTAACTGTTTAGCTAATGCCATTATTTTAGAATATGTGGTTGCTTCCAATATTCACATATTACTTCTATTAATAAGAAAATCATACACTAATATGTTAATCAAGAATACTATATTAATTCTAATATTCATACAAAAATACATTAATCAAGACAAGGAGATTATTCTTGGAATGTGTTTATTAAAACATGATGTTAGGACCTTAGAGTTACAGAATTCAGGTTCAAATAATTAATATTGAGACACGTTCCATAAAAGAGTGCAAAATAATATATGGTTTTTATGCCCTAATATTCTGTGAAATCTGGTCAGCTGAGCCTGTAAAAGATGAAATGTGATGTGCAGAGCTACGAAGTTTCAAAACATCTTACCTTCTATCCACACACGAACTTCGGTAGGAGAGGATGTCACAGTAGGTCCTTGTTGAGGAAGATGAAAAGATTGTACCATGTCTTGGAATGGATACATAGAGAAAATCTTCTGGCATTTAATGTTTAAGGTTTAGATAATCTGAGTAGCTGAGAATAAAATAACAGAACTCAATTAGGTTTAGGCATTATCTATTCATACAGACTGCATTATATTAGCATATGCTATCAGGTGTGGGAGTTTGGGATAAAATAATTAAATAATATGTATTGTACATCTCTTTAGTAAATACAAAAACTCAACTATAAATCTGAATGAAATACTGATACATTACAATGTGGATGAACACTGAAAACATTATATTAGGCAAACGAAGCCCGACACATAAGGTTGCATATTGTTAGATTCTATTTAGTTGAAAAATTCAGTATAGGTAAATCCTATACTGGCAACCAAAGATTAGTGGTTGCCAGGAGCTGGGGGGAGTAGGGAAGAGTGACTGTTTAATGGGTACAGGTCTCCCTTTTGGGGTGATGAAAATGTTTTGGAACTAAATAATTAAGTGATGGTTGTACAACATAGTGAATATATTAAATACTCCTTAACTGCAGACTTTAAAATGGTTGATTTTGTTAGATAAATTTTACATGAGATAAAATTTAAAGGGCAAAAATAAATAAATAAATAAGCCTGACACAACTTTTGTCCAGAAAGAATTGTGAATCTATTAAGAAGGATCAAAAGCACATGAACAGCATCATTAATTAGCTTGAGACAACTACAATACAGAAAAAGTGCTAAGGAGTTTGTTCAACTGCAAGGAAAAGAGACAGCTTCATGCAGCAGGTAGCATCTGAGTCAAGGCAAAGACTATATAGGAAAGTACACTGAGAGAAAAATAACATCTTCCTTACCTACATCAGGAGTGTCTTGTGAGACCCAAGAAAAGAAAAATAAATAAATAAATAAATAGGAAGGAGAATGCTTTTTAAAAAGTGAAACTGGGGTGCCTGGGTGGTACAATCAATTAAACGTCAGACTCCTGGTTTTGGCTCAGGTTCTGATCTCAGTGTCCTGGGATCTAGACCAGCTTAGGGCTCCATGCTTAGTAGGGAGCCTACTTGAGATTCTTTCTCTCCCTCTAACCCTCCCCAGGCCCACACTCACTCTCCCTCTCTATCTGAAATAAATAAATAAGTCTTTTCTTTTTTTAAAGTAAAACATTCATCATGGAAATGTGAATCATTATGAATCCTGCTAGTTTTCAAACACCAATTTGTTAAGCTTACAGTTTTCCTATCTGTATTACTCAGCTCTTGAAACCAAGATACAAAGGACACATTAATGACAATTTAACTAGTATTGTGTAATTGTGGTAATGCTATTAGAATCAACTGTTCTCTCCTTTCATTTACCATCTTTAAACTAAATTTTATGACCTTGTATATTCAAATGTTTTACAAATGTAAATTATTGATGTTCACATTAAACAAAAGATCTACAATCACAGCTAAATCCTTTTCTAAAAACAAAACAAAAAAACCTTAAAAATGGGTAGCATTTTCCCAACCTAAATAAGTATGACCAAATTAGATGAGTGGTGCTGCCATGTCTTACTTCGCTCAACCAATGCATTCACGCCCTGCCTTTCACAGCCACTTTTTGAACTACTACAGCATATTTATGTTTACCTTTATCTTGCCCTGCAAGAAAACTGAGTTTGAAACTGAGTATCTTTTAAGCTGCAGAAATGACAAAGGATGCTTTCTAAAGCAGCACTGTTCAAAATAACTTTCTGTAATATTGGAATATTATACATCTGCACTATTCAGTGCAGTAGCTACTGGCCACATATGGCTATTAAGCATGAAAACTGTGACTAGTGAGACTTGAAAACACAATTCTTTAATTTTAATTGATTGAAATTTAAGTAGCCACATGTTGTTACCACATTAGACAACACAGTTCTAGAACCTCTAATCAAACATCAGGGTTACATACTTGGTGGACAATCTCAGACTGAAAATGAGGGTTGCTAGGGGAATAGGAAGATCCAAAAGAATCCTGATGCTTACTGTCAGATTATCTGTAGTCCTGAAATGCACTATGAAATCGGCAATGAGCCTACCAACACCAGCAAGTCGCGGGTGCTTCTCTGATTTCCCCTTCACCTGAGTTATGAGGGTAGGTGAGGCTGTACAGAGGTGGATAAAGGAAAGGAGATTTAGGAAGCCTCCACTGGTGAACTAAATCAGTTATTCTGAAAAAATAAAAATAAATTTAGTAAGACAGAAATGCATATGAAGTTCTCACATTCAGCAGTGTTAAGATAAATAGGTAAAAATTTCACTCAAACACATTCAATAATAATGTGCTTACTATGTGCCAGGCAGAGGAAATTTCATTGATTAAAAGATGTAGTTGTGCTTTATATAATTGTACAACATCACCTAAAGTCCTTTAATTTTGAGGAAAGGAGTTTATGATGTGCAATGGTTTCCCTATTTTTTTTTTTTGTATTTAACATATACATTTCTTCTGGAATCTACCTAAATGACTTCTTTTTTTTCCTTTCTCTCAGTTTGGTCTTTCCAGTTTCCATTGCTTTCTTCCTAATTTCAATTCAGAGGACTACTGACCATTTTCTCCTCCTATAATTCCATATAGCTGTTTATGCAGTTCCATCTCGGCTTTAAAAGAGCCCCCCCAAAAGGAAAGGAGGAAAACAAAACTGCCAAAACAAACACTAAAAAAATAAGTAAATATTAATGATCTACGATAGTGAAAAATTTCCTTCCTCAGGACTTCAGTGTCTATTCTTACAAACGTTGACTACCTTTAAATTTTTTTTTTTTCCAATTCCATTTCTTTATGTTGAAAGGCTTGGGTCTATCGCTTTTGTAACGTGATAAACTAGACGTTAAATGGTGGCTAATTGTTAGCATTTTAATTAAGCCTAATGTATTTAAAACGCACAACCACAGAAGTCCTATTATCCATTTTCTAGACAATAAAGTGTTAAGACTTAAAAAGAAGATTCTAAATTAAATCATCAGTGGTTCTGAGCATGGTGGGTTTCTTTTTCCATAAGAGAATAATATAAAATAAAGTTGACATAGATTACTATATTACTACTATAGAGAATGAATCACTGACTCAGGGAATTAAAAAAAAAAAAAAACAGGTGATATCTAACCAAAACATTGGAATTCGATGGTTTGGAATAGCTACCACAGAAATGGTGCAGAACTTGATGAGGCAACAACTTGAGCCTACCAGCGGCTAAAATTCCATGGGAAGTTTCCCTCATGTTTGAGCTGAAGTCAGCCTTTTCTGAACTCTTACCCCTGCCCCCTATTTTTGTCCTAGCTCTGACTCACACTGTTCCTGCAAAGGAGCCTCCGGAAAATTTTACCTCAGAGAGCCATCATCCAATCTACCGCGGAGTCCCAAAGAGTTGTTAGTTGGCCAATCTAACCGTCCCACCCACCCTTCTTCCCTCTTGCTTTCCATAGGACAGTTTCCCTGCGCTGTCTTCACCCAAAGGTCTGCCACCAGCCTATCAGGATCTCTAACTGCGTAATATGGGTTTCGGAACTGAGATTCAAGGCCAAAGTGGCCTCACCACCTGAGTCTGGAGGGACCAGGGGGCCGCGTGGTCACCCTGCCCACTCTGTCCCGGCAGTCCAGGTAGGCCTCTTCCTACTCAGAGGTAATGGCGCTCCAGTTAGACGGCGTCGCCATTTAAGGCTTTCAAAGTATGCTCCTCAGAAAAGTAAACACCTCCCTCTACAGCCCCACGCGATGGCTACAGTAAACAATCTTGCTACTTGCCTCTTTCCCTACCCTGTCAGGCCTGACGCCGCGGGGGCAGAATCCCTCAGCCGCCAATCCAGCGGCTGAGTCTGGTTTGGATAGTTTCCGGCTACCCAGCACTGCGCACGCAAGTCAACGCTCGCTCACTCCAGCGCCTGGCGCGCTTCCGGGGGGGCGGGGTGGGGTGCTGGTGACGTAGCTCTTGCCTTACACCCTACGCGGGAAGGGGCGGGTTGGTGGGGAGCTGGTCTTCCGGCCTTTCCCGCCCATAAGAGCTGTTGAAATTTTGTTTCCTTGTGATACTGCCCAAATGTCTGTGGGTGTGCTATAAGGACGCTCATGAGAAGAGTAAACAGACACACACACACACAAAGTGAATATGAGTTCAGGGAAAGAAGAAAACTAACCTGGAGGCAACAAGTGGGTCACAGATTTCTCAGTAAATGAGACATTTGCTGGAATGCCAAGCCGAAGTGAAGAAGAGCCACTCACCGGTGTTCATGAAAAATCTTTTTTTTTCTTTTTCTTTTCAAGATTTTATTTTTTTAAGTAATCTCTACATGCAACTAGATTCCAGAGATTGAGTGGCGTGCTCTAGTGACTGAGCGAGAAAAGCACCCCTTTTCTTATCTTCTTAATGTAACTTTATAGACCATAAAACTGAGGCCCAGACTTGGGGGTGGGGAAAGGCCAGAATTAGGGTCTCTAGCAGTCCTACATTCTCACATTACTTCAAGTAGCTCCCATTTTAATGTGCTATGGATTCAGATAATGCCAGTTTAAAAGCGGACTTGCAATAATACTCGGTGTTCAAAATGAAATATAAAATAGTTTGTTTCATTTGAACACAAATTATCACCAGAACACTGCATTCCTTGACTATTCCTTGCCCCTACAGGGCAAGAACCCCATTTTAAGCAAAGCTGAAATTATTGTCTCATGCTATTGTAGTACTCCTCAACATCATACCTGTACTGTTTTTGAAGCTGTGAGCCCAGATTTGGTACAGTAATAAGTGAATGCATTTATGTTTAAAGTCTTTTATCAAAGCAAAGGTCTAAAAGCAGTAAAAAACTAAATCAAAATTTCTATTAATAGTTCTATTCCCTGGAAAACATTTCTCTAGGCATTCCATATCACCAAAGGAAGCCATCTGGCCCACCAACTAGAGTAATCAAATGCTAAATACAGGTGGAATGAACCTGAAAAATAATTTTATCTATTTCTTTCATTTACAGGTGAGGAAACTGAGCTTCAGGTAGAGGAGACATGTTTTAAGTTACACAAAAATTTAGTGCTAGAACTAGAAAAAAAAGCCCAGGTATCTGAACTTTAGTGGTTCTCCCACCAAATTCCATGCATACCAGAATTAAATGGCATATCAAGCAAATGGCGAAAGTTTTGGGAAGAAGTCACACAAAGGGTTTCTGTCTCCCAAAATGTAGACATAAGAAAGGGTGAGAAAACAAAGTGAAACAACAACAATAACAACAACAACAAAAAACAAATACTCTCTAATGATGAGAAAGGGAAGTAGGGAATGATGAGCGGGAAAAGGTAGAAGCAGTCTTTAGAAAACAGTTGTATTGTTTTCTTTTTTACAAGTGTGAGTATCCATGAATCACTCCCGGTCACATGAAATTATTAGAATCAGTTAGAAAACGGTAAAAGATCTTGGCTCACATCCACTTTTACAAAGACAGATGTTTCCCATTTTAATCAGCTGTCTCAAAGTAGCTTTTCTCCTATTTGCTCAACCACTGAGTCTTATACATACTTAATCTTACATTATACAAATTTAGATAATCATGATTATAATTATGGTTATAATTAACATAATTTCTATTTTTGTGCTGTCAAAAACTATCTTTTTGGTAGTTGAATGCATCATTCAAAAGCCTTTGCATTTTAGAAGGAAGATTAAGGCTGGCATACTTGAATTGTGGAAATTTTACATTTTTTGTCATTTAACTCATAGAATATTTCTCTCTGGAGTTGAAGCATAACACTTTTATTTTATTTTATTCTTCAGGGTTTCAACTTTGTACAAGTTACTCTGACAAACTAATCTGTGCTAGTTTGTTAATAATGGTTGCCAAACTCCATTGGAAGATATTTGTAATTTAGCAGTAGCTTTGTATATTGAATGGCAATCAGGGAAACCTGGAAAGGTTTAATTACCCTTCAACTTATTTTCTGTTTGTTCCTTAAAACTGTATATACATACATATGTATAACACACACATAAATAAATATAATACATTAATATATTAAAATGTTCAGAATGACTAAAATTAATAACACAAGAAACAATAGGTGAGGCTGTAGAGAAAAGGGAACCCTCTTAAAGTGTTGGTGGGAATGCATACTGATGCAGTCACTATGGAAAATATGGAGGTTCTTCAAAAAGTTAAAAATAGAACTACCCTAGATTCCAGCAATTGCACTACTAAGAATTTACCAAAAGAATAAAAAAATACAATAAATGAAAGGGATATATGCACCCCAATGTTTATAACAGCATTATCTATAATAGCCAAATTATGGAAATAGCCCAAGTGTCCATTGACTGATGAATGGATAAAGAAGAACTTATATATATACATATATGTATATATACATATATATATGTATATATATGTGAATATATATATATATATAGAATGAAATCTTGCCAATTGCAATGACATGGATGGAGCTAGAGAGTATTATGCTAAGTGAAATAAGTCAGAGAACAAATACCATATGATTTCTCATATTTGGAATTTAAGCAACAAAAAAATGAACAAGAAGGGAAAAAGAGATAGAGGTAAACCAAGAAACAGGCTCTTAACTATAGAGAACAAACTGATCATTATCAGAAGGTAGGTGGGTGGGAGTGATGGGTTAAAAAAGTGGTGGGGATTAAGGAGTGCAGTTGTCACCATGAGAACCCAGTGTTGTATATAGTGTTGAATCACTAAATTGTACACTTGAAATTAATATTACTCTGTATTTTAACTAACTGGAATGTAAATAAAAAACTTTTTTTAAAGTTAATATACTCACAAATGCTTATAAATATAAATATTTAAAATATATACAATAAAAATACAGGAATAGAATAAAAGAATACCATGTCACAGATTTCAAAAGGCTTTCCACATGCATTTTCTCATTTCCTTCAACCAGTAATACACTATTTGCCAGAAAACAAGACTAAATTCTTATGAGTACATAGCCACTGGTGTGTTTTGTTAACAAAGACCGTTAAATTCCTGGCTTGATAATAGCTATTAATTAACATATAATAAAAGTCAATAACTCATTATGGTGTAGTTATAATATTAATATTACAACTACCTCTTATTTGGTGATACCACTATTACACCTTTTGTTGCAATCACTTCAACTTTACTTTCAGAGATTAATGAACAATTAATTGCATATCACAGACACAAGATTTGGTTGTCTGGACAATAATACATTATTTTGATTACTCTCCAAAAATTCCTTCTCTGTCCCCCATATATGTGAAAATTATGGAAAGTTCTATATGTATGTATAAATGTATGTTAATTCACAGAATTTTCCATAATTAAAAAGAGAAATGTTAACAAAAGCTTGGCTGAGTGGTATTTGAGTGTAGTAGCCCAGGTATATCAAGGAAGCCAAAGGAAGAAAAAAGGTTCAAAATAATCATTTTTATTCTTCAAATAGGAGAAAACATTGGATATATTGATTAGTGGTCACTGAGGAACTTGGAGTGGTAGAAGTGGAATTCAAATTGCAATCACTGGCATGCTAAAATTTGAGTAATCAATAGAGCTGAAGGATGATTTAAAAGGAGATGATCCCTGAGGATAGTTGCAGACTAAGGGGAAGGAACTAGTGGAGAGGAAACAATCAAAGACACAAGAAAGAGAACAGTTAGGCTGCTAAAGAAATGGGAGATACAGGGCTAACCAAGAAAAACAGACACATGTTCTTTTACAACAGAAGGAAATGAGGATGGTCATATGGGGAAATAACCGAGATGGAGTGGAAATTGTAGAAAAGAGTCCATCTGTATTGAGAATAAGAGGCACAAGGGTAAGGTGAAGTTTTAAGTATTGTTTCAGGTAAAACCCATGCTTTAATTAAAGTCAGATGGTGGGGGGCACCTGGGTGGCTCTGTTGGTTAAGCAACTGCCTTCAGCTCAAGTCATGATCCCCAAGTCTCTGGATTGAGTTCTGCATCGGGGTCCCAGCTCCATGGGGAGTCTGCTTCTCCGTCTGACCTTCTCCCTTCTCATGCTCTCTCATTCAAATAAATAAATGGAATCTCTAAAAAAAATAAAGTGAAATGGTGGAAGAAATATAATAATCAGGCAAAAGTTATTAAACACTTAAAGTATTATAGGCACTCTTCTAAGTGATTTACATATTTTGGCTCCTCCAAGCCAATAAACAACCTTGTAATATAGGAACAAATGATATCCACATTTTATAGATCATGAAACTGAGGTTAAGTGTCCAGCTTAAGTTCACATAAGAAAAATAATAAACTAGTAAGTGGTAGATTCAGAATTTGAATCCAAGAAATCTGGTTCCAGATCCTTGTACATAAATATGGAAATGTTTGTTCACAAGAATATGAGAGTGTCAAACACACAATAGATGAACTACTAGAAAGGTGGATGGGTGAGGTAGGAGGAGGGACATATAAATAAGTAGAATTGAATTCAATGTGATTAAAAGCATGGAAGAGAGACAGCAGGGAGAGCTGGGTGGAAATTCTGATATATTGGAAAAACTGGCTTTGGAGTTAGGCACAGAGTCCTGAACTGAAGTCTCAGTATGGCATTTACCAGATATGTTCTAGGAAGCATAGAGAATGTATAAATTATTCCAGTGTGAACTACTCTGCAGGGGGTCTATGTCCTTCTCATTCTAGAAATCGTCATTATGTGGTTAAGTGTAGAATCTTTCATGTTTTGAAATCAAGAGCATTAATCTGAGGTACATCTCCAAAGTCCTCTTTTTACCACATTAACATCCTTGGTTTTTAAATCCTTCACCAGAATTTAGAGTCCATATGCAGGTAGTGAGAATCTCTGTATATAGTGTCAAACGAGGGACATGTAAAACACACATCAATCCTCCAATTCTCTAGTAGCTAAAAGCCCGTCACAGTGGGCAACATTTTCAATCCCTCCTATGGCTTAATACACAACTGTAAAGTCCAGAGAATGACAGATTGAATATCATTTGTGCTCATAAACAATTTACTGATGGTTTATCTGTTTCTTGGCCAAGAGAATAAGGCAGAGGACATTAAAGTTTTAGTATGATAAGTGGTAAAAGGAAAAAGATACCAGGAAAAGACACAGAACTTCAAATGTTACATGAACAGAAAGGTGGGAAGTTGGGATTAAGATAGACTTGTCCTATTTCTCAGTTTGACCAAAGAGCCAGTCTTACGTTTTTACTTTGCCATCCATCAGTTTGTGCTTTTTCAAATCTCAGCACAATCCCTTCAAAAGAAAAGCTTGATATTTGCTCTGGCTTCTTTACTGAGCAAATATGTTCTACTTTCACTCAAATCAAATAGATGTCTTCTTCAAAAAATACACTACAAAATATTAAATGGAGAGAGGCTAATGTCAAAAAAACAAAGCCCTAAAATATCTGAAAGGTGATACATATAGGTTTGCTGAACACTCATTGTACTTTGCTAATCCAGATCCTGCAAAAATACTCCCCATCTCTTTGTAAAGAAAGTTTCCAAGTTCCTTAGTGGTTCAGCGTCTTGAGAAAATAGTATAATCACTGTAGCAAAAGTAGTTAAACATACTGGAAAACTGGCTGCATTCTCAATATTCTTAGTTCACTAAGGAAATGCCTTGATATCTGTAACTTCAGAATCTGTAAGTGTGTATGCATTGGGACAGCAGATCCCTTATAGAATTTCAGTAATTGTATTTTTTCCTATTCAAAAGGCCAAGTGATTCCTGACCAAGAATATGAGTTTGTCCACTTCTTGACTATACAAAATAGTGATTTGTCTGTTTAAATAAGACACTTAAAAAAGCTTTGACATGGTTCACTGATTCTGGACAGACAGATTTAAAATACTTCATTGCATTATTATTTTTCTTGGTAGTAGTAAATGGATATTTGGTTCTGTTGAATTATATTACATTCAAAATTCCTCCATTAGCCTGGAAAAAAACCATTAAGAGCCTTATATCTACTTGCTTTTGGAACTAACAAATGAATCTTCTCAATCCTCATGTCATCTAAAATATTTCACTGGCCTGAGTTTCTGTTTTTACTTTTAGAAACCCAACAGTTTTATTCCTGCTTTATTGCTTAATTGACTTTCTCAAGTCATTTAATATTTCTGAGCCTCAATTGCTTCATCTGCAAAATTGGGCTAAGAGCACTTCAAAGTGCTGCTTAGAAGATCAAATTAATTAGAAAATCAAACTACAAAATTTATGAGAAAATGTTTTGTATAGTAAATGTAGGGTGAATTATAAGGAATACTAGACACATAAAAGGTAAGATTTTATTTTTTTAAACTAGTTGTCCACTCTTGTTTAACAACATTAGAAAGTTAAAAAGGAAAACTTTGTCTTTCATATCATAAAACAAAAAAGACATAATGACTTCTAATATTTTTTCTGCCTTTTTACAAAGAGGCAACTGAACAGGGACATATAGAAAGGAGTACTCAACATTGAGCTGTCCCTTTCATGTACAAGTCTCTAATGAGCCTCATTCGGGAAAAGATATAAACACACAGATAAGAATAGATTGTTCATCACGGGCCTAGATTTTATATTGACCATGTGGTCTGTGGTTTTTATAATAATTCAACATTTTGCAGTATCAGTACTTGGCAGAAAAACATTGGCCTTCCTTGAGGGTCTGACAGTTTAACTGGCTACAGAGCTACAATTGGACAGCCTCAAACTACAATGCCATTTCAATTTTCTTTTGAGAAAAAGGATGTAATAGAGGAAGGTACAGAAAGGCTGAAAATGAGCATAGTGGCTGAGAACTCACATCACCTGTTTAATCATGACTGTACTACTGGTACAATATTCTTATAAGTATCATGCCTTATTTCATGCCAGGGCACAGCTGACATGAAGGACAGGACTCTGACATGTGTTTTCAAGCATCCCAGGCCTATTTTGGACTGGAACTATAAATACTTCATTTTTTTTCTTTATTTGGGTGGTAAGGAAAGCCTGGTGAAAACCTAAAGAAAAGTCCCTCTGCCTGAAATTGTGTTGTTAATCCTCTCTCTCTCTCTCTCATTTAAAAGTATTCTATTACCCCATGCCTAATTTTGCTGCGGAGTCAAATCCAAATTTGGGCCACAGTTATGGCAGTTACATATAATGTCCTGTGCCCCTTTTTAGAGTTCTAAAATTTTATTTGCTTATGATGATCAAAGAGATAGGGATATAAGAGAAGAGAACTGCAAGCTCTTGAGCAATGCATGTGAAAGGATACTATATTCTTATATTTATTACTTTGCCCACAATTTAAATCACTGTTTAAAAATGTTATACAAACTGAAGAGTTCACTGTGCTGTAATAACACAAAGTAGCTGATTTAATGAAAAGAAAAAGAAATTGAAAGGGAGTCACAGCAGTCCTGTGTGATTAGAAAGTTAATAAGATCCACTAACATCACAGATATCTCTGCTCCCTCTTAGACCTTTCCTCATTTATGAGCAACTTTTAAATCAGGGAATTACATTTTAAGGAAAACCATTTACCCAAGTTTAATTAATCTGAATGAGAATCAATGTAGCTCTCTTAGTCCATTTATCAACTGAATTAATTTTAATTTCTGTTTCTTCATCACCTTGTAGGAATACAGGGGTCAAGGAATAATACCAATGAAAAATAAGTCACATTTATAAAAGAGGTGTTTATATATGAACAGTCATGTTGGATCATGCCTTTCTTCCCAGCTGCTCTACAAATAATCACTAGGATCAATCAGTACCAATTGGAATAACTGGCTTTACATGAAGTTATTACCAGAAAAGGCACAGTTGAAGTACAGTGCATTTTATTTTCTAAACTTCATAGTCAAGTAAATATGTTAATGCTGTCAATTTCAGGATAAAATTATTGATTTTTAACCATAATGTCTGATTATCTTTCATTAAATATATTTTATAACACAAAACAACATTGCTAATCTACCCTAAGGCTAGGAATCATAAAAATTTGTTGAGATATTGTTTTGAGTCATGTAATTGTTTCCCTGTATTCTATCTCCATTTTCAAATTAAGCTATGGGTAGGGAGGCAATTTAAGAACACATGGCTGGGGCGCCTGGGTGACTCAGTGGGTTAAGCCGCTGCCTTCGGCTCGGGTCATGATCTCAGGGTCCTGGGATCGAGTCCCGCATCGGGCTCTCTGCTCAGCAGGGAGCCTGCTTCCTCCTCTCTCTCTCTGCCCGCCTCTCTGCCTACTTGTAATCTCTCTCTGTCAAATAAATAAATAAATCTTTAAAAAAAAAAAAAAAAACACATGGCTGTATTTAGGGAATTTTGAGTTCAAACTCCAAACTTAACTTACAAGTTTCTAAGATACCTTAGGTAAATCATTTATCCTCTCTGTGCCAGTCTGTGCTTCATCTGTAAAATAAGGAGTTTGGATTAGATTATTCCTTATGTGTAACATTCTATGTTTTTTTGTGTCATTTTAAGGCCCAAATGATGTCAACAAAGAAGCTACTTTAAATGATCATTTACCTTAGCACCCACCACAACCAATAAATAAAACTGGTTATATTTTTCTATTGTTATATGCCAACAAATTGGACAATCTAGATGAAATGGATTAATTTCTAGAAACAAAAAGTCCTAAAACTCAATCAGGAAGAAATAGAAAATTCAAACAGACGAATAAAATAGAATCAGTAGTCAAAAAACTCTCAACAACAGCAAAAAAAGTCCAGGACCAGATGGCTTCACAGATGAATTCTATTAAACAAATAAAGAAGAGTTAATACCTGTTGTTCTCAAACTTTTCCAAAAGACGGAAAAGGAAGTAATTCTTCCAAATTCATTCTACAAAGCCAACATTACCCCAATATAAAAACAAGATAAAGACACTAGAAAAAAAACTATAGGCAGATATAGCTGATGAACATAGATGCACAAATCTTCAACAAAGTATTTGAAAACTGAATCCAACAATATATTAAAAAATAATTTATCATGATCAAGTAGATTTGTTTCAGACATCACAAGTCAATCAACATGACATATCACCTTACCAAGAGAAAGGATAAAAACCATATGATCATTTCAGCAGATCCAGAAAAAGTATTTGGCAAAGTACAACATCCATTCATGATAAAAATCCTCAACAAAGTAGGTTTCCAGGGATCATATCTCAACATAATAAAGGCCATTTGTGAAAAACCCACAGCTAACATAATTCTTAATGAGGAAAACTTAGACTTTTCCCCCTAAGGTCAGGAACAAGACAAGGATGCCCATCCTCACTACTTTCATTCAACATATTTTTGGAAGTCCTAGCCACAGTCATCAGATTAAAAAAAGAAGAAGAAGAAAGAAGGAAAGAAAAAGCATCCAAATTGGTGAGAAGTAAAACTTTTACTATTTGCAGATGACAAGATAATACATATAAAAAGCCTAAAGACTCCACCAAAAAACTACTGGAATTGATAAATGAATTCAACAAAGATGCAATATACAAAACTAATGTACAGAAAGCTGTTTCTAAAAAATTATGGAATAAGTATATTTCCTAACGTACCTCAAGAATCTCTTCCTAGCATTTTTCCTCCCCTTATTCCTTGATTCATATTAGCATCACACTATGACAAAGAAGAGACCATGTATCTGTCACTACTAAGTTATCTCTGAGAGTGCCTCTGCTTCTAGTGCACTGCCTTCACCATTGCTGTATTAGTCACTGCATTAATAATAACAGCAATAACATCAACAGTAATAATTTTGAAAATGTCAACATTTGGGTACATATTATTTGCCAGGCACTGGTTTAAAGACTTTGCATACTTTATCTCATTTAACTCCCCCCCACCCTACTGCAAACAAAAAAAGATAGGTATGAATGTTCTCCCTTATCTCACCGATGGGGAAGCTGAGACTTAGAGAAGTTAAGTTACTTGGAAAAAGCAGTACTTGGCAGATCCAGGATTCAAACTGATAAGGCCAAATCCAGAGCCATCATCCTTAGCCATCAGGTCATACTGAATACCCACTGTCGTATCTAGCAATGTTTTAGGCACTAAGAGGGCAGGCTCATGAAAATATTTGAAAGAAGGTATGGCCCTATGATAAAAGAGCATGGAATGTGCAAACCCACAGCTATGGGTAACATTATGGACTGCACTAAGTAGTTCAAAAATTTCAGAGGAAAATGCTATTGTAGTACATTTCTAAAGGAAAACACTTTATTAGAATCAGAATGTCACAAATCAGTGGGAAAAAGGAAGGATGATTCAATAATTTTTATGAAACAATTATTTTAGCTAATTGGAAAAATAATAAATGAGTATTATTACTCATATATAATATCAAAATTCACTCTAAATGGATCGAATAGTTCAGTAAAAATACATAGTGAGAAAAATAAGGGTAAATATTTTTTGGATCTAAGATTAGTAAGGTCTTTTTAAGTGGAAGAACTAAAGAAGGCTGATGACAAAAGTTTGGTAAATTTTCTATGTATCAGAATGCCAAAAACAACACTAAAAGTCAAATGATGAATTGACAAAAATATTTACAACGGTATAATGGACTAATATTTTATATAAAATTGTTCTTACATATCATAATAAAATATTCTAAGACATTAGAAAAATTTGTAGACGTCTTGAAAAAAGTGAAAAAGAAAATCATAGGTTCACATATGAAATGATTTAAGTTCAAGAGCAACAGATAAATTATTATGAAAACAATGAAATTGTGTTTTTCCCCCTTTTTTTTAAGTAAACCCTATGCCATTGATGAAATAAATTGAAGATGATACAAAAAAATGGAAAGACATTTCACACTTATAGATTGGAATTACAAATATTACCCAAAGCTATCTATATATTTAGTGCAATCCTTATCAATGTAACCCTAACATTTTTCACAGAGCTAGGACAAACAATCCTAAAATATATATGGAACCACAAAGATCCCAAGTAGCCAAAGCAATCTTGAGAAAGAAAAATAAAACTGAAGGTATCACAATTCCAGTTTTCAAGTTATATTACAAAGCTGTAGTAAACAAAACAGTATGGTACTGGCACAAAAAAGACACATGGATCAATAGAACAGAATAGAAAACCCAGAAATAATCCAAAAAATGTGAGGTCAATTAGTCTTCCATAAAGGCAGAAAGAATATCCAGTGGGAGAATGAACATCTCTTCAAATGATGCTGGGAAAACTGGACAGTGACATGCTAAAGAATGAAACTGGATCACTTTCTTATATCATCCACAAAGTAAACTCAAAATGGATTAAGGACCTAAATGTAAGACCTGAAACCATAAAAAATCCTAGAAGAGACTACAGGCAATAATTTCTCTGACATTGGTTGTAGCAACAACATTTTTCTAGTTGTGTCCTGGGGCAAGAGAAATAAAAGCATAAAAAGAAAATTTGAGGGGCACCTGGGTGGCTCAGTGGGTTAAAGCCTCTGCCTTCAGCTCAGGTCATGATCCCAGTGTCCTGGAATCAAGCCCCACATCGGGCTCTCTGCTCAGCGGGAAGCCTGCTTCCTCCTCTCTCTCTGCCTGCCTCTCTGCCTACTTGTGATCTCTATCTGTCAAATGAATAAATAAAATCTTAAAAAAAAAACCCTCATTCTTTAAAAAAAAAAAAAGAAAATTTGACCTTACATCAAAATAAAAAGTTTCTGCATAGTGAAGGAAACAATCGACAAAATTAAATGGCAATCTAATGAATGGGAGTAGATATTTGCAAATGCTATATTCAATAAAGTGTTAATATGCAAAATATATAAAGAATTTATAAAACTCAACACCCAAAAACCAAATAATCCCATTAAAAATGGGCAGAAGATATGAAGAGACATTTCTCCAAAGGCATCCAGATGGCCAACAGACATATGAAAAATGCTTAACCTTATTCATCATCAGGGAAATGCAAATTGAAAGCACAGTGAGAGATCATCTCACACCTGTCAGAATGACTAAAATAAAAAACACAAGAAAAGACAAGTGTTGAAGAGATGTGGAGAAAAAAAGAGTCCTTGTGTACTGTTGGTGGGAATGCAATCTGGTACAGCCACTGTGGAAGATAGTATGGAGGTGCATCAAAAGTTAAAAAGTAGAACTACCCTATAATTCAGTAATTGTGTTACTGGATATTTACATTTATTTTATAACCTGTGACTTTACTGAATTTAGTTATCAGTTCTAGTAAGTTTTTGGTGGAGTCTTCAGGTTTTTCTATATATAATATCATGTCATCTACAAAAAATAAAAATTTTACTTCCTACTTACTAATTTGCATGTCTTTTATTTACATCCTTTGTCTGATTTCTGTGGCTAGAACTTCCAGTACTATTTTGAGTATAAATGGTGATATTGAACATCTCTGTCATGTTCCTAACCTTAGGGGAAAATCTCTCTATTTTTCACCATTGAGTATGATGTTCACTGTGGGTTTTTCATACAAGGGCTTTATTATGTTGAGGTGTATTCCCTGTAGACCTATTTTGCTGAGGGCCTTTACCATGAATGGATGATGTACTTTGTAATGTGATTTTTCTGTATATATTGAAATGATCATATGGTTTTTAGTCCTTTTTTCTTAGTGATGTAATATCTCATATTGTCTGATTTGTGAATATCGTACCATCCTTGCATCCCAGGAATAAATCCTACTTGATTGTGGTGAATGATTTTTTAAATGTATTGTTGGATTTGGCTTGGTAATATTTTGTTGAGGAATTTTGCATCTATGTTCATCAGTGATACTGGCATATAGTTCTCTTTTTTTTTGCGATGTCTTTATCTGGCTTTGGTATCAGAGTAATGCTGGCCTCATAAAATGAATTTGGGAGTTTTCCTTTCTCTTCTATTCTTTGTAATACTTTGGGAAGAATATGTATTGACTCTTTTAAGTGTTAGGTAGAATTCTCTGTGAAGCTGTCTGGTCCTGGACTTGTGTTTGTTGGGAATTTTTTGATTACTCATTACAGTTCATTGCTGGTAATCAGTCTGCTCAAATTTTCTATTTCTTCATGTTTCAGGTTTAGTAGAATATATGTTCCTATGAATTTATCCATTTCTTTCACGATGTCAAATTTCTTGGAATATAGTTTTTCATAATGTTCTCATACAATTGTTAGTATTTCTGTGGTGTTGGTTGTTATTTGTCCCCTTTTTTTGTGATTTTGTTTATTTGAGTCCACTCTTTTTTTTGACAAGTCTGTCTAGAGGTTTATAAATTTTAATAATTTTTTCAATGAACCACCTTCTTTTTTCATCAATCTGTTCAATAGTTGTTTTTTTTTTTTAATTTTCTGCATCTTTCAGTTCTGCTCTAATCTTTATCACTTCCTTCTTTCTGCTAGCTTTGGGTTCTGTTTATTGTTCTTTTCCTAGCTCCTTTACTGGTAAGGTTAGGTTGCTTATTTGAGATTTTTCTTACTTCTTTCTGGTAGGCCTGTATTACTATAAACTTTGCACATAAAACAGCTTTTGCTGCCTCCTAAATATTTTGGTCATTGTGTTTTCATTTTCATTTTTTCCAAGTAAATTTTATTTCTTTTTTTTATTTCCTGGTTGACCCATTCATTATTTAGTAGCATGTTATTTAACCTCCATGTAATTGTTCTCTTTTCAGATTTTTTGTTGTGGTTGATTTCTAGTTTCATAATGCTGTGGTTAGAAAAGATGCATGGAATGACTTTGATCATTTTGAATTTGTCATGACTTGTTTTGTGGCCCAAGTTGTAATCTATTCTGAATGTTTTGTGTACACTTGAAAAGAGTTCATAATCTGCTGTTTTAGAATAGAATGTTCTGAATTAAATCCATCTGTTAAATGCTGTGTCATTTAAAACCATTGTTTTCTTGTCGATTTTCTGTTTGGGTGGTCTATACATTGATATAAGTGTGGCATTAAAGTCTTCTACTTTTATTTTGTTACTATCAATTACTTATTTATGTTTGCTATTATTTTATATGTATAGTTGTTCCCATTTGGGTGCATAAATATTTACAATTGTTATATCTTCTTGTAGGATTGTTCTCTTTATGATTATACAGTGTCCTTTTTTTCTTGTTACAGTCTTTTCTTAAAATCTAGTTTGATATGTCTTAAAATCTAATTTGTCTGATGTAAGTATTTCTACTCTGGCTTTCTTTTGACAGACATTTTCAGGATAAGTATTTCTCCATCTCCTCATTTTTTTAAAAAAGATTTTATGTATTTATTTGACAGACAGAGATCACAAGTAGGCAGAGAGGCAGGCAGAGAGAGAGAAGGAAGCAGGCTTCCTGCTGAGCAGAGAGCCTGATGTGGGGCTCGACCCGAGGACCCTGGGATAATGACCTGAGGTGAAGGCAGAGGCTTTAACCCACTGAGCCACCCAGGCACCCCTCTATCTCCTCACTTTTAATCTGCAGGTGTCTTAGCTCTAAAATGAGTCTCTTGAAGGCAGAATATAGATGGGTCTTGTAGTTTTATTCATTCTATCACTGTGTGTCTTTTCATGGAGCATTTAGGCCATTTATAGTCAAAGTAATTATTGAAAGATATGTATTTATTGACTTTTTTTTACTTGTTTTGTGGCTGCTTTTACAGTTTTTCTCTGATCTTCTCTTGCTCTCTTTCATTTTTTGTTGACTTTCTTTAGTAATATACTTGAATTCCTTTCTCTTTATTCTTTGCATATTTATTAATGGGTTTTGATTTGTGGTTACAATTTGGTTTGTATATAATATCTTATCCATATAGCAATGTATATTAAATTAATGGTAGCTTAAGTTTGATCCCATTCTTTACTTCTGCTCCAACCCCCACCCCCCAAGTTTTAGGTCTGGTGTCATATTTTATATTCCTTTATTTTGTGGATCTTTTGACAGATTTTTACAGATATGCTTATTTTTACTGCTTTTTTTACTTCTGACTTTTCATACTCTCACTTATGGTCTTTCCCTTCTACCCAAAGAGTGACCTTTGATATTTCTTGTAGGGCTGGTTTAGTTCCCATGAAATCCTTTATTTTTTGTTTGTCTGAGAAATGCTTTATCTCTACTTCTATTCTGAATGGCAACCTTACTGGATAGAATATTTTTGGCTGCAGATTTTTCCTATTTGGTACTTTAGAATATACCGTGCCACTTTCTTTGGTCCTGCAGAGTTTCTGCTGAAAAATATGCTAATAGTCTTATGAGGTTTCTCTCATATATAACTGTCTTCCAGGTAACAAGAAAGGTCAGTTTGTTTATATTGACAATATTAAAAGGAAGTTAATTTGTTTGTTAAGATTTAATTATTCTGTCCTTAAAATTATAAAGGATATCTAGACTTTCTTTCTATAATAATGAAATATCCCAAAATAAACAGAAGCTGTATGATAACAGAAAGGTATTTTTCAAATACAAGAGAAGAAATTATATTACCACAGAGATTTGAGGCTTCATTATTAACATATCAATGAAACACTGACAGAGGTATGTAATTTGAATGCCATTTTTAAAGAATAGGATTATTCTATTAATTCTTCAGTTTTGTTACACATCAAACAAAATTCCCATATTACCAGTAGAAATACACCTTCTCCCTTCAGATTTGTCATCACTAAGTAAAACATTCACTTTAAACTTTTTGATTATTAAAATATTTAATAAACAATTTTAGAAGTCTCCTTGCCTATCTTTTCACAGCCACCTGAAATTCTCCCTTCTCTTTGTTTTCTCTTTTAGCTGTATCTTTTTTCCTCTTTTAGCTGCTTTAGTAATTGCATCAAGAACATAGATAACCAGGGACACCTGGGTGACTCAGTTGGTTAAACATCTGACTCTTGATTTCAACTCTGGTCATGATCTCAGGGTTATGAGATCAATCCCCACATTGGTCCCCATGCTAGTTGTGGAATCTAGTTAAGATTCTATCTCTCCATCTCCCTTTGCCTCTTACTTAACCCTTGCTTGCACACATGAGTGTGCACTCTCTGTCTCTAAAATAATAAAAAAAAATAATACATTAAACAAAAGCTGCACTTAAAAAAAAACTGCACTGTCATTAATCTGTAGTCAACATGTAGGTTCACAGTCTTGGCGATTTATTTTTTTACCTGTTACAAAAGAGACTTCCTGCTTTAGTAGAGAGCAATTGGTCTGTAATTATTTAATTATATGTATATATATATTTTTTGTTTGTTTGTTTGTTTTTAATTTTTTATTTTTTATAAACATATATTTTTATCCCCAGGGGTACAGGTCTGTGAATCACCAGGTTTACACACTTCACAGCACTCACCAAAGCACATACCCTCCCCAATGTCCATAATCCCACCCCCTTCTCCCAAACCCCCTCCCCCCAGCAACCCTCAGTTTGTTTTGTGAGATTAAGAGTCACTTATGGTTTGTCTCCCTCCCAATCCCATCTTGTTTCATTTATTCTTCTCCTCCCCACTTAAGCTGCCATGTTGCATCACCACTTCCTCATATCAGGAAAATGTTGAAAATAATTATATGTATATTAGTTGAAAATGTTCTTGTTTAATTACGGACATGACTGTGTCTATAAAAACTGCAGTGATTGACTACTAAAAGGAACTAAAGCATAAAATAGCTAATAAAATAAATATATAAAATGATTAGAAATGGCCTCATCTAGAGTTGGCAAGTGAGAACTCATTAACCAGACACAATCTCTGCCTCTAAAAAGGCTTTTTTAAAATAGATTTCATTTATTTATTTGAGAGATTGAGAATGAGAGAGAGAGCATGAGAGGGGGGGAGGGCCAGAGGGAGAAGCAGACTCCCTGCTGAGCAGGGAGCCCGATGTGGGACTCGATCCCGGGACTCCAGGATTATGACCTGAGCCAAAGGCAGTTGCTCAACCAACTGAGCCACCCAGGCGCCCTCTAAAAAGGCTTTTAACTCAAGATAGAATCATGGCAAATAAGTTCCTTTATGGTGTCCAAAATATTTCAGGAGGTGTAAGTCACACAGATAAACACTTCATGAGAGGAGAGAAATTATTATCTCTGTCTACTACCTCTCTTCCATCACCCCTCTCCCAAACTACGATTTCATTAGACCCTTGAACAATGGGGTTTGAACTACACAAGTATGCTTTTATGCACACTTGTTTTATAAATGCTTTACTGTACCGTAAATATATTTTCTTTTCCTTATGATTTTCTTAACATTTTTTCTCTTGCTTACTTCATTGCAAGAAGAATACAGTATATCGTACATATAAGATACAAAATTTGTATTAATTAGTTATTTATGTTATTGATAAGGCTTCTGGTTAACAGTAGGTTATTAGTAAAGTTTTGGAAGAATCCAAAGTTATGAGCAGATTTCTAGTTGCATGGGAAAGGGGATGATCAGTGACCCTAATCTCTGCATTGTTCAAGGGTCGTCTACATTGCCTCCCAAAGGACTCTAGAATTTCCATAACTAACACAAATTTGGGGAAATGAATCCTGCTTTCAGTGATGGTAGTGTATATAGATACATGCAGAAAAATTATATACACTTAAAATCCTGTATCATTTACTTTATTTCAGTGTATTAAAATTTTACCCTCTGAAAACATTTGCAGAAGATACAAATATAAAATAAAAACAGCTCTTTCAGTGATTATTCAACAGAACAGCAAACAGAAGTTAATGTCTCCATTAACTTCATATGTATTATAACTTTTTAATCCTAACCTAGCTTTTCTCTGTCTTCTATTCTCTCTCTCTTGCCTTTGTAAGCCTAATATAGTATGCAACTAGGAAGTTAGATTCACCATGCCCCACTCAAAAAATTGTTTTATATTAATAAACATATAGCAAATTTTGGTTAAATACACACAATGTCCAAATATCCATACCACAGTAAACCCCCATTCATGTAGATAACCAAGAACTGCTTATATTTTAGGAGTCATTCCTAGGATGCCATTCAGTAAAGTAATGTTTGGCTCATTTAAAAAGGAATCTCCCACCATCAGCTAATATCTCATCCACATTGGTGATGATTTCCAGCATCTGACTGCTATATTCTTGCTATCTCCTTTCCTTACATGTTTCTCGTATTTTTCATAATTTCATAGCTTCTGTAAAATTATATCCTCAGTAATGACCATATTTTAACAACTGAGATTAGAGATTTACTTTTCACTTTTAATATTTACATATAGGGTTTTTTTTTTTAAAGGGAGGGGAGATTCAAACCCAGCTGCTGATAGCAGTTCCACATAATCTTTTACATAACCAAAACTGGTTTACAGTTTAGCAGGGTAAATACCATTGATGATATCTAGAAGCTTACTTAATAATCTCTTTACTGGTTGTACTAACGGCTGTCTTAAATGGCAATGTCTATTTTATTTTTGATCCCTAAACTTCTACACTACAAATTAATCTTCAAGGTCCTCTTCATTTCAAAATCTTGTTTTAGTTGTAAGAGTCAGTCATATGGTTTCACTTATTTGTGGAGCATAACAAATAGCATGGAGGACATGGGGAGTTAGAGAGGAGAAGGGAGTTGAGGGAAATTGGAAGGGGAGGTGAACCATGAGAGACTATGGACTCTGAAAAACAATCTGAAGGTTTTGAAGGGGCAGGGCGTGGGAGGTTGGGGTACCAGGTGGTGGGTATTATAGAGGACACGGATTGCATGGAGCACTGGGTGTGGTGCAAAAATAGTGAATACTGTTATGCTGAAAATAAAAAATAAATTTTAAAAAAAGAGTCAGTCAGGACTTCATATTGTAGCAAAATCTGCACAGTATCAGTCTTTCTTTTTGCTTCTGAATTTATGAAAGGTCAAGTCACATTCGATAACAGAACAAAAATTACTGATGAGTTCTTTGATGTGACTGGTATGCTTAAGTTATATTTTAATATTATGGTCAATTCCTATTTAGTCATGATACTGGTGTATAAAGGTGGCATGGATAATTGAAATCAATCCAGAGATTATCTTGAGCCCTTATTTCACATCTCCCATTAAATATTTTTCCTTGGGAATTAATAAGTAGTAAAACGGATGTATAAATTCTTGCCTGTCCAGGCTTCAGGGGACAAAAAAGGAGCAAAAGACAGGAGAAGAAAGGAGAAATGCAGTAATTTGTATAATTCAGAACCTGCATAATTAATCCTTAACCTAAGTTGACTGTTGTTAGCAAACATTTAAAAGACATCCTGTAACTGCCTAATAAGTGCATTTCCTCTTATAATAGGTACATTATAATCAGTATGCAAAAATCAACTTGACCACAAAGAGCCAATGCTTCTTAGAATGAATGCAACTTCTAAGAAAGCTTAGCATATAGTTTAAGCTTTTACTTAAATAATCACTTAACAATTGAACAAAAATATGCAGTTTTATTCTACTTTTCTTACATGTACCTGAGACACAAAATAGTGTTTAATAAATACCTGGTAATTTTATTAAGTTGTTGCTATGGATTAGCAATAGAACATGATGTATTCTGCTAAAAAGCCTTTGGATCAGCCAAATGAAGTATCCCCTCATCACTTTAGCTTTTATTTCCATCATGATTACAAAGGGATAGATGTATTTGAGACTCTGATCAAATGTTCTTTAATCCCTATATATGTTTGTATGCAAATTATTTTATTCATTAAAAAATAAAAAACATAAATCTCACTACCATCAGTACTAGGGAAACCTGATTATAATAATCAAATATCTGGCTGAGTACCAGAGCTCACCAGCCTTAAACCCAGAATTGAATTTCTTTTTTAAAAAGATTTTATGTGTTAATTTTTCAGAGAGAGAGATTAAGCACAAGCAGGGGCAACTGTAGGCAGAGGGAGAATCAGGGTCTCCACTGAGCAAAGAGCCTGATGCAGAACTAGATCCCAGGACCCTGGGATTATGACCTGAGCCAAAAGCAGAGGCTTAACTGACTGAGCCACCCAGACATCCCCATAACTGAATTTCTTCTTATATATCTATGATAGTCTAGAAATGGTTGATTTTTCCACAGTTGCACTGTAGACCTTAAATAAATATTATTTACCCAAAGGAGAAGCCATAATATAACAGGAAAAGAGTTTCTAATCAATCTTTGGCATTCCAATATATTTAAGAGGTAAAACCTAGTCAGTGGATGAGTCTAAGACAATTCCTATGAAGACAGTAGATATCACTTGAATATCAGAAATACTCTAGAGTTTCTTTTTTAAATTCAATTAGCCAACATATAGCATATAATTAATTTCAGATATAGTGTTCAATATAGAGTTTCATCTTGATTAGTAATGAAATAGCCATCTGACAAATACAGGCAGTAAAGTGGCACTAATCAGGAAAATGATAGGGAAGTTACTTCTTGTCTTCTGCTAAGTGAAGGACTAAAGCACCATGATACTTCTTCAGCCTTTAAATGACATTCCTTGTAATGAAAATGCACAATATAAAGGGTTAGTGAGATAAAATGTAAATATTTTAAGGCATAGTTTTATGACATTTTTTCCCCAGAGTTGGAAAATATATCCTGGGCTACATGTAGAACCAGTAAACCTGAGATAATTAAAGTCTCAAAAACGAACATATAAATTCAATGATAAACTACTGTCAGTATATGTGTGCTTTCATCCATATTTACATATCTGTTTACTGGAGTAAACATTCTCAAATTGTCTTATTTAACAATTAACTTGCAAAAGCATGTTAGAACAACGGAAAATGCCAAAGTCTTACACTGGTAAATATTTCTCCCATTATATTAATGAAATCTTAAGAATAATAGCATAGATAGCCTAATTAAATATGAAGAAACAGAATTTATTATGTGGAGATGGCGAAATAATCAGTTGTAGAGAAATACATAGACCGTTCACCAAACAAACAAACACATTAGCCAAGATTTAATTAAGTTTGCTTCAAAGGTGTTAGTGCAAGCTTGAAAAGTAGTAAGTGTTATTTAATTTGTCAACTGGATTTTATCACCCTAGGCTTTGACTCAGTTTTTATTGTCATTATAAATTTTCTTTTTGCTCACTTTCCCTACACAATTTTGAAAAAGATGTGTATTGACAATGTTTTGGCATTTGATACATCTCATTTTGACAGAGGTCTTGTTTCTATCTGAAGTAAATTCTCCAGGAATGGAGACACAAAATTTGCATTTAAAAACATTTCCCAAATGATAATAATGCACCTTAAATATAAATCCCCTGGGTTAGTTGGTCACATTCAAATAAAGAAAAAATTCATCATGTGTTTTCTAATCTATAATGGTGGAAATTGCAGTTACTTTTGGTAAGCAAAATTTTTGACACACTATAAATCATATCTTATCCTATTATCTACTATCTCTTTCCCAGAGTAGACTTGGTATCCAGGTTTTGGAAAGAGACATTATGGCACAAATATAACAGAAGCATTCAATATAAATTCAACAATATTACACAAATAACATTTATTTATTTATTATTTATATAATCATTGCATAGATAAATTCTATAATAAATAAATAAGAGTTAAAATGTAAATTATATAATGAATAAATTAGCATTATATGTTATACACTATTATATAAATTACTTCTCTAATAAAAATAATAAATATAAGAGCAGTCTTTCTCTTCTATGCTCCTGCCCCAAGCAATCAAATAAGAAAAAATAGTAAAAGGCATCCAAATCAGTAAGGAAGAGGTAAAACTGTCACTATTTACAAATAATAAATAGTATATAGAGAAAACCCTATGAATACCACCAAAAAATTATTAAAACTGATAAGTGAATTCAATAAATTTCAGGAGAGAAATTTAATGTACAGAAATGTGTTGTATATTTATACACTAATAATGAAGAGGTGGAAAGATAAATTATGAAGATAATCCCATTTACAATTATACCCCCCAAAATAAAATACTTTGGAATAAATCAAACCAAAGAGGTGAAAGACCTGTACTCTAAAATCTATTAAAGATTGATGATAGAAATTGAAGATGACACAAACAAATGGAAAGATAACCTATGCTCATTGATTGGGAGAACAAATACTGTTTAAATGTTCATACTGTCCAAAGAAATGTAAGGATTTCATGCAATATCTATCCAAATCAGTCGCAGAAGTAGAACAAATAATAAAATTTATGGAACAACAAGACTGTAAATAGTCAAAGTCATTTTGAAAAAGAGCAACAGAGATGGAAATATCACAATCCCAGATTTCATGATACATTACAAAGCTGTAATCATCAAAACAGGATATGACACTAGAGAGTACTATGGTAAGCGAAATAAGTCTGTCAGAGAAAGACATATACCGTATGATTTCACTCATGTTCGTTTAAGAAACAACAAATGAACAAAGGTAAAAAGAAAGAGGGAGAGAGGGGCAAACTAAAAGTCTTTTTATCCTTAGAGAACAAACTGATGGCTACCAGAACAGAGCTGGGTGGGGGGATGGGTTAAACAGGTGATGGGGATTAAGGAGGGCACTTGTGATGAGCACTGGGTGTTATATGAGAGAGCTGTATCACTATATTATACATATGAAACTAATATTACACTATATGTTAACTAACTGGAATTTAAATAAAAACTTAAAAAGAGTCTGGAAGTTTTCCTTCTGCTTCAATTTTTTTAAACAGCTTCAGGAGAATAGGTGTTATTTCTTCTTTGAAAGTTTGGTAGAACATGTGTTGGAGGGGATGTGGAGAAAGGGGAACCCTCTTACACTGTTGGTGGGAATGCAAGTTGGTGCAGCCTCTTTGGAGGACAGTGTGAAGATTCCTCAAGAAATTAAAAATAGAACTGCCCTATGACCCTGCAATTGCACTCCTGGGTATTTACCCCAAAGATACAGATGTCGTGAAAAGAAGGGCCATCTGTACCCCAATGTTTATAGCAGCAATGGCCACGGTCGCCAAACTATGGAAAGAACCAAGATGCCCTTCAACAGACGAATGGATAAGGAAGATGTGGTCCATATACACTATGGAGTATTATGCCTCCATCAGAAAGGATGAATACCCAACTTTTGTAGCAACATAGACGGGACTGGAAGAGATTATGCTGAGTGAAATAAGTCAAGCAGAGAAAGTCAATTATCATATGGTTTCACTCATTTGTGGAGCATAACAAATAGCATGGAGGACATGGGGAGTTAGAGAGGAGAAGGGAGTTGGGAGAAATTGGAAGGGGAGGTGAACCATGAGAGACTATAGACTCTGAAAAACAATTTGAGGGTTTTGAAGCGGCGGGGGTTGGGAGGTCGGGGTACCAGGTGGTGGGTATTATAGAGGGCACGGATTGCATGGAGCACTGGGTGTGGTGCAAAAATAATGAATACTGTTATGCTGAAAATAAAAAATAAATTAAAAAAATAATAAAAATAAAAATAATTTTAAAAAACTTAAAAAGAAATAGGCAAGGCCATTAAAACTGTTATAACTGTATTCTATATGTTCTTTATGTTCTAAAAGTTAAGGAGATACATGAAATATAAAGAAAAAGTAAAATGTCAGAGATGAAAGAAATGAATAGAGATGAAAAAGGTACAAATTTCTATTTATAAAATAAAAAAGCCATGGAAATGTAATGTACAGGATAGTGGCTATAGTTAATAATATTGTCTTACATATTCAAAAATAGCTGGAAGAGTAGATCTTGAAACTTATCATCATGAGAAAAAAAATTAAAACTGTGTATGGTGCATGGATGTTAACTGGACTTACTGTGGTAATCACTTTATAATAAATAAAATATTGAATTACTGCATTATACACCTGAAAATAATGTTATGTCAATTATACACCAATTTTTTAAAGTCCAAAAAATAAATGTTTAAATATTATAAAAAACAAATATAGCTGTAGTACTCATCACCAGACATGTGCTGTGATGAGCACTGCATATTATACACAACTAATGAATCATTGAACATTACATCAAAAATTAATGATGTACTATATTTTGACTAACTGAGCATAAAAACAACAACAACAACAAAAAATATATCCTATGGTGGAAAAATATTTACTTGACATTAAAGAATTCCTTTAATTCATTTTCTTTTTCTGTTATATTCAAGAATTAAACAGTTAGCTTTTTTGTGTGTAATTCTTCCAGATGATCAAATTGTCTCTCCATCTTTCCATTTATTCATTTGTAATAGATTGAATATTTGTCTCAACTATTCACTCCTCTATAAACAGAATTCTATATCCACACCTTTGCCTCAAGTTAAGTGTATTTATCTAAACTTTGGCCTTGGATTTAACTACACAGCTTGCTTTGGCCAATTGGATCTTAACAGTCAAGATACAAGCAGAGACTTGAGATGTGACTATGCAGGTTTTGTTGGCTCTTCTGTCCTTCATACACTTGTAACTAATCTCCAGTCTGAGCACCAAAGTGAAACATAAGTAACAACTGACAGACTTCCAGGCTGTAAAAAAACCTTTCCCAACTGACCCACAGAAATATGAATGAGAGAAAGATGGCGGAGAAGCAGCAGGCTGAGACTGCTTCAGCTAGACGGAGATCAGCTAGATAGCTTATCTAAAGATTGCAAACACCTGAAAATCCATCGGCAGATCGAAGAGAAGAAGAACAGCAATTCTGGAAACAGAAAAACAACCACTTTCTGAAAGGTAGGATCGGCAGAGAAGTGAATCCAAAGCGACGGGAAGATAGACCCCGGGGGGAAGGGCCGGCTCCCGGCAAGCGGCGGAGCAACCGCACACAAAATCAGGACTTTTAAAAGTCTGTTCCGCTGAGGGACATCGCTCCAGAGGCTAAACCGGGGCGAAGCCCACGTGGGTTCAGCGTGGCCTCAGGTCCCGCAGGGTCACAGAAGGATCAGGGGTGTCTGAGTGTCACAGACCTTGCGGGTATTGGAACGGGAAAGCTGGCTACAGAGACAGAGCCGACAGTAAGCTCACAGCTCAGTGTGACCTTGAACTGGTCGCAGGCTCGGTGAGCTCGGAGCGCGGCCGGAGGTCAGGCAGACGGGAGTAACTGGGCGCTGTTCTCTGAGGGCGCACTGAGGAGTGGGGCCCCGGGCTCTCGGCTCCTCCGGGCCGGAGACCAGGAGGCCGCCATTTGTATTCCCGTCCTCCGGAACTCTACAGAAAGCGCTCAGGGAACAAAAGCTCCTGAAAGCAAACCTGAGCGGATTACTCACCCCGGCCCCGGGTAAGGGCGGTGTAATTCCGCCTGGGGCAAAGACACTTGAGAATCACTACAACAGGCCCCTCCCCCAGAAGATCAACAAGAAATCCAGCCGAGACCAAGTTCACCTACCAAGGAGTGCGGTTTCAAAACCAAGGAGAGCAGCAGAATTCCAGAGGAGGAGAAAGCCAAGCACGGAACTCATGGCTTTTTCCCTGTGATTTTTTTTTAGTCTTGCAGTTAATTTAATTTTTTTCTTTTTCATTTTTTGTTTTTTTTTTTTTTTCCTCGCCTTCAGGTAAATTTTTTTTTTTAACTGTTACCTTTTTCTTTTTTAACGATTTTTTACTAGTTTATCTAATATATATATTTTTTCTTTTTTACATTTTTCTTAGGTGTTTTCCTTTTTTTTTAAATTCTTTTCTTTTCTTTTTTCCTTTTTTTTTCTTTTTTCTTTTTTTTTCTTTCTTCCTTTTTGAACCTCTTTTTATCCCCTTTCTCCCCCCTCACGATTTTGGATCTCTTCTAATTTGGTTAAAGCATTTTTTCCTGGGGTTGTTGCCACCCTTTTAGTATTTTACTTGCCCCTTCATATACTCTTATCTGGACAAAATGACAAGACGGAAAAATTCAACACAAAAAAAAGAACAAGAGGCAGTACCGAAGGCTAGGGACCTAATCAATACAGACATTGGTAATATGTCAGATCTAGAGTTCAGAATGACAATTCTCAAGGTTCTAGCCGGACTCGAAAAAGGCATGGAAGATATTAGAGAAACCCTCACGAGAGATATAAAAGCCCTTTCTGGAGAAATAAAAGAACTAAAATCTAACCAAGTTGAAATCAAAAAAGCTATTAATGAGGTGCAATAAAAAATGGAGGCTCTCACTGCTAGGAGAAATGAGGCAGAAGAAAGAATTAGTGATATAGAAGACCAAATGACAGAGAATAAAGAAGCTGAGCAAAAGAGGGACAAACAGCTACTGGACCACGAGGGGAGAATTCGAGAGATAAGTGACACCATAAGACGAAACAACATTAGAATAATTGGGATTCCAGAAGAAGAAGAAAGAGAGAGGGGAGCAGAAGGTATACTGGAGAGAATTATTGGGGAGAATTTCCCCAATATGGCAAAGGGAACGAGCATCAAAATTCAGGAGGTTCAGAGAACGCCCCTCAAAATCAATAAGAATAGGCCCACACCCCGTCACCTAATAGTAAAATTTACAAGTCTCAGTGACAAAGAGAAAATCCTGAAAGCAGCCCGGGAAAAGAACTCTGTAACATACAATGGTAAAAATATTAGATTGGCAGCTGACTTATCCACAGAGACCTGGCAGGCCAGAAAGAGCTGGCATGATATTTTCAGAGCACTAAATGAGAAAAACATGCAGCCAAGAATACTATATCCAGCTAGGCTATCATTGAAAATAGAAGGAGAGATTAAAAGCTTCCAGGACAAACAAAAACTGAAAGAATTTGCAAATACCAAACCAGCTCTACAGGAAATATTGAAAGGGGTCCTCTAAGCAAAAAGAGAGCCTACAAGTGGTAGATCAGAAAGGAACAGAGACCATATACAGTAACAGTCACCTTACAGGCAATACAATGGCACTAAATTCATATCTCTCAATAGTTACCCTGAATGTTAATGGGCTAAATGCCCCTGTCAAAAGACACAGGGTATCAGAATGGATAAAAAAACAAAACCCATCTATATGTTGCCTCGAAGAAACTCATTTTAAGCCCGAAGACACCTCCAGATTTAAAGTGAGGGGGTGGAAAAGAATTTACCATGCTAATGGACATCAGAAGAAAGCAGGAGTGGCAATCCTTATATCAGATCAATTAGATTTTAAGCCAAAGACTATAATAAGAGATGAGGAAGGACACTATATCATACTCAAAGGGTCTGTCAAACAAGAAGATCTAACAATTTTAAATATCTATGCCCCCAACGTGGGAGCAGCCAACTACATAAACCAATTAATAACAAAATCACAGAAACACATCAACAATAATACAATAATAGTAGGGGACTTTAACACTCCCCTCACTGAAATGGACAGATCATCTAAGCAAAAGATCAACGAGGAAATAAAGGCCTTAAA